>NW_004949118.1:1032808-1038744 GCF_000317375.1 Microtus ochrogaster | reverse complement strand
TTTGGAGCCTGTCCTGGAACTAGCTCTGTAGACCAGGCTGGTCTCGAACTTGGAAATCACTTTTATTTACTTGGGTGCTTTTTCGGGGAACTTCAGTCCAAATCACCCAGGTAAATGGAACTCACTTTTATTTACCTGGGTGATTTGGACCTAAGTTCCCCGAAAAAGCCACACAGTATAGTTCCTGTGGACTAGTTGCCAAATTAGAATGTCTAGTTGGGGAGAGCTGGGATACATATGCAGAGCCAAATTGTCCTGATCTATCTAAGTCCCAGCCACAGTCATTCAACGCCTACTCTGCATCTAACCTGCCTCTTTGGGCTATCAGTTAAAACCCTTAGGAGATAATCACTTAACCGACCGGCAGCTTCCACCAACTCTGTGGCATCCGAGACTTTCCCTGTCCTGCTCTGACTTGCCTCACCAATGGATGTGATTAACAGTTTACATGATAACTTCCGTGGTGGAACGTGTCTCTGTTTCCCAGGCCACAATCACTTTCACGTTTGGCTCAGAATAAACTATCTCTTACTGCCTTTGGGATGAGATCTTGGTTTTCCTCTGATGATGTCCTTTGGCCTCCAGGGGACAGAACAAAGAACCAACTCATTGAGCCCAGTCTTTATCTACTTTATTTTCAACAGCTGTTTTTTTTTTTGGGGGGGGGGGGTGAGGCAGGGTTTCTACATATAGCCCTGGCTATCCTAGAACTCACTCTGTAGACCAGGCTGGCCTCAAACAGAGATCCGCGTACCTCTGCCTCCCGTGTCCTGGTGACTTTCAACATCCTGTATCTTTGTTGTGCTTCATAGTTTCTGAGACATTTAAATGTTCCCATTAATATCCAAATTATTGTATAAATTATATTTTTCTTAAAATCAAGATAACTTGAACAACATCCAATTATAGCATAGCTAAAAGACATAAAACAAGGTATTGGGCATATGTTGCCTGGCTCTCAAGGAATTCCTGTCTTTCTGGCAGGTCGGAATTTGACCTAAGATCAGAGACACCCAAGATCTCAATGCTGGAAGTTACTAGATTTTCACCCCACCTGTTTTTTGCAGTTTCTGTTCACTCTTCCGTTTGTGTATATGTGGGGTGGGGGTACATGGGTGTCAAATTGGGAAGCGAGAGCTGGTGTCTTCCTCTGCCTCTTTCAGCTTTGGTCCCTTGAGACAGATTCCCTTCTTTAACTCAAAGCCTGAGGGTTCTGCAGTCTGCTCTCTGGATCGACCCAACTCAGGGTCCTGCAACTGTACCTTGCTTTTATGTTGGTGGGAGGATTTGAACTCAAGTCTTCATGTTTGCATAGCGAGTATTTTTAACCACTGAGCCAACCTCCACAGTCCCTTCTCTCTTCCTTTTATTCTTTAACATTCTGGTAATGGAACTCCTGGCTTCATACATGCTTAGGGAGTACTCTACCACTGTGTTGTTGTTTGTTTGTTTGTTTGTTTTTGGTTTGTTGTTTAATTTATTTTATGAGTGTTTTCCTGATTACATATATGTGCGTGATGTGTATATCTGGTGCCCGTAAGAGGTCAGAAAAGGGTGTTTGATCCCCCAGGAAATAGAGTTACCAAAATGTTATTCTTTCTGCGGGGGAAGAAACGTCTGGGTAGAGACGATGGGTAGAGACGAAACGCGAGACACATGGCGGTGCGGAGTTAGGAAGGAGACACGGACACGCGGTGGTCCCACGTGGGTGCACTTTAATGGGGGGGGGGGGTAACAACAGGTGAGGGACAGGTGTGCAGAGACGGAAGGGAAGAGAGGGGGAGAGAGAGAGAGCCACTCATGGCGACCCTCGCTTTTAACAGGGAACGCAAGGGCGTCTGGGAGAAATGTCCTGCGCCTGCACGCACTAGTATCCATAGTCCAGGGGAATGCTGGGAGCTGTAGTCTCCAAAAGGAACAACAATGGGTACTGGGAATTGGACCCCAGTCCTCTGCAAGAGCAACAGATGTTCTAAACTACTGAGTCATCTCTCCAGCCCCTAACACCGGCTTTTTAAAATAAGCAAGCCTGGTGGTGGTGGTGCACGCATTTAATCCCAGAACTCAGGAGGTAGAGGCAGGTGGAGCTGTGTGAGTTTGAGGCCAGCCTGGTCTACAAAGCAAGTTTCAGGACAGTCATGGCTGTTACATAGAGAAAGTCTGTCTTGTAAAAACAAAAACAAAATGAAGTAAAATAATAAACAAACAAATAAAAGAGAACAAAATTCAAACAATGTAGAACTAGTCAAACTCAGAAATAAAAAAACCTTTTTATTATTTGTTACAATGGTTTCATTGTGTAGACTGAGCTGGCCTTGAACTCACAGAAATCACTGCCTGCCTCTTTCTCCTAAGTCATTGGTTCTCAACCTTCCTAATGCTGTGACTCTTTAATACAGTTCTTTTAAAAAAATATTTATTTATTTATTTATTTATTTATTTATTATGTATACAGTATTCTGTGTGTATGTCTGCAGGCCAGAAGAAGGCACCAGGTCTCATTACAGATGGTTGTGAGCCACCATGTGGTTGCTGGGAATTGAACTCAGGACCTTTGGAAAAGCAGGCAATGCTCTTAACTGCTGAGCCACCTCTCCAGCCCCCTTTAATATGGTTCTTCATGTTACAGTGACCCCATACCATACAATTGTTTCACTGCTACTTCATTACTAATTTTGCTGCTGTTATGAATTGTAATATAAATATCTGATATGTGGCCCCCCTGAAAAGATCATTAGGCCCCCAAAGGGTCCTGACCCACAGGTTGAAAATCCATCCTAGATGCCCGGGATTCAGACCCTCATTCCCATTATAAATGAAAACCTAGCGGAACTGATTTGTCCTGCAGGATGACTTCCTTGGGCTGATGAGCCAGTAGCGATACTCTGAGCTTTGCTTTTTTCTTTGCTTAACAATTATCTTAGTGGTGGGCATGTGATTGTCCTTAAATGGAAACTGTTTAATGAGCATAGAACATCGGTGTCAGGAGAAAGGGAGTTTGCACTGGGGAGAATCAACATGTCAGGTAGTGGCGAATTACCTGTAGGGGTCTGAGAGGTGAAATCTCACGTATGCTCAGAGTTCCACCAGATATTGCCAAGGTGTCCTCCATGTCCTCCCTCAGCTAAAATCCCACTCTTTCCTACAGCCTTGCTAACCCTGAAGCTGCCATTTTCCTGTTGGTCTGTCTCTTAGATAAAACTAAGTTACACCTTTTTTTTTTTTAAGATTTATGTTTTTTTATTATTTATGCATATGGGGAGGGCGTGCACACGAGTGTGGGTTCACCTCAGAGGCCAGAAGAGGTGGCATTGTCCCCACTGGAGGTGGATCACCGGTCCTGTCAGGCCTAGCTTGAGTGTTCAGAACTGAGCTTAACTTCTCTGGAAGAGCAAAGTGCTCTCCCCGCTGAAAATCTGTCTCTCCAGGCCCTGCACCTCTTGTTTTCTCTCTTATGTTCACATTTCTGTGTTCATAAGGATCAGCTCGTGTCGTGTGTGTATTTTACATTTGTCATCTTGCCTATTCATAATCATAGTCCCATTTTACTTTTCTTAAAAATTTTGTTACTGTGGGGTGGGGAGAGGGAAGGAGGGAGGGAGAGAGAGAGAGAGAGAGAGAGAGAGAGAGAGAGAGAGAGAGAGAGAGAGAGAATATGCACCTGCTACATGTTATATCATGCAGAAGTCAGGGGAGTTATCTTAGGAGTTGGTTCTCCCACCATATGAGGTAGATCAGGCTTGCATAGCAACTGCTTTAACCAAATGAGCCATTTTGCTGGCCCCTTTTGCCAAATTTTTCTATGGTATCTTTAGGAGTTGGGAATGAGCCAAGGCTGGCACGGAACTGGATCTGTAGATCCTGGAAGAAGCCCAGGCAACTGTTTTTCTGTTTAGTGTTTTAGTCGGCAACCAATGTTACAGCTCAGGGAAATCAGCAGAGGGGGTGTTAGTTAAAATAAAGCTAGAACTGGGCAGTGGTGGCGCGTACCTTTAGTCCCAGCACCTGAGAGGCAGAAGCAGGTGGATATCTGAGTTCGAGGTCAGCCTGGTCTACATAGCAAGTTTCAGGACAGCCAGGGCTATCCCCTCTCCCAATCCCTGAAAAGAGATTTTTTTTTTTTAAATGCACAGCAGTGTGCTCTAAAGGTGCTGCAAGAGAGGTGGATTGTGCCCTAGAAAGAGGTTATGCCTCACTCTTTATGAGAAATGTATGATGCTGGAGTAAGGAAAGCCTTCCAAATCAGACCCAGAGTTATAGAGATAGAAATGTGTATTTCTATCATGTGGATGAAGACTAGGGGAGGGACGTGTTGTGACAGGACAGCCTTGTGACTGGCTCTCCTTTCCCACTTTTTCGTGGGTCCCAGAGACGGAACTCGGGCCACCAACTCACCGGCAAGCTCTTGATCTACTACTGAGCCATTCAGCAGCACAAGACACATCTTTATACGCATTTCACTTCAAAAAATGAAAGTATGTTGGATAGAAGGAAAAATCCAGAATGTTTTTAAAAGCAGGGCAAGGCATACACATCCCCTAATCCCAGCAATTAGGAGGCTGAGGTGGTTCACACTTGAGGTCAAGACAGCATGGGCTTGTTGTCAGAAAGCAGTTTGGTTTGTTCATTTTCTCAAACGCAAGGAAGCCAGAGTGAATAAGAGCACACATGAGACACAGACTTAGTTCAAGAAGAGGTCATGCAGGTGTAGGAACAGCCTGGTGTTAAATGAGACCAGGGCCCGAGAGATGCCTGGGTGGGTGAGTGCTCTTGCCTCGAGGAGGACCTGGTTCAATTCTTAGCACCTTTATCGGACGGCTCAAAACCACCATGGAATCTGATGCCCTCTTCTGCCACCTCAGGCTATCGGGCACATGCATGTACACACACACACACACACACACAAATATTTCCAAAGTTTGACAAATGAATCTACAAGTTAGAAGTTTACAAAAATAATTAGCGAAAAGAATGCAAATAACTAAAAAATACAGGAAAAGACATAATATGCTGTCAATATATTATTACAGGATAGAGGAAATCGGCCTGACTCATCAATTAACAATAATACATTCTGAAACAGGTTGTCAGGTGATTTTTATTATGGATATGATGTTTCTAGGCCACTTTTTTTGTTTTGTTTTGCTTTGCTTTTTTAAGAACAGATCTCCCTGTGTACCCCTGGATGGTCTAGAATTCATTCCATAGGCCAGGCTATCCACCTCTGTCTTTCCAGGTGTGTACCACCACATCTGGCAAGTCTATTCAGTCTTATAAAACTGCCATCATATGTGTGCTTCCCCATATGGCCTGTAACTGTCTGTACACACACAAACACACATATACACCTGGTAAAAACAGTGCCGTCGTTTTGCATACATATTTTTGAATGGCTGCATATTTTGGGATGAATGTCAAGAGAACATTAAGGCTGGCTACCTCTGGGGATGACATGAGATTGAAGGTTGGAGAGGGGCCTATGACAAACCATCTTGTCACTGTAACGGCTGAGTAGCAATCCGTCCATGGGTTGCATGATATGCACCAGTCTCTAGCTATTCGACATGTGTGTCTGGTTCTAGTTTGTTAGATTTGTACAACCTCTTGAGCGACGTCTGAGATGGGACTCTGATGTGTTTAAGGCTCTCCAGTCAGCTTCCCTCGCCAAGAGCCAGCAGTGGTTAATCATTAGCTGTATGAACCCCTAATGGCACGGCAAACAAATTATTCATCATCCCTTACCCGAAACAAGAACAAATACTGTCATAGCCTGGGAGCAGGAGACCAGATGTGAGAAGAATGAAACACGTTTATCTTGATGCAGATCGTTTTTGTTGTTGTTGTTGTTTTGTTTTTGTTTTTGTTTTTTTTCTGTTTTTGTTTTTTTTTTTTTTTGATTTTTCGAGACAGGGTTTCTCTGTGGCTTTGGAGCTTGT
>NW_004949118.1:1030073-1032708 GCF_000317375.1 Microtus ochrogaster | reverse complement strand
AACTAGCTCTGTAGACCAGGCTGGTCTTGAACTCACAGAGATCCGCCTGCCTCTGCCTCCCAAGTGCTGGGATTAAAGGCGTGCGCCACCACCACCTGGCTTGCAGATTGTTTTTATAGGCCAAGCATTATGACATGTGAAGACAGGGCTGGGTCATTTTCATCGAGAATGAATTAGTACAATTAGCATACTCCTCGAAAGACGGAACCACAGTTAATCGAAAGCATTCCAGGACAGTCGTGTGCTTGTAAATGGGGGTGACCCATTGTCTGCGCGGGTGTTCTCCGGAAGCCAAGGCTTTTTTTTTTTTTTTTTTCTTTTTCTTTTGATTTTTTGAGACAGGGTTTTCTCTGTGTAGCCTTGGCTGTCCTGGAACTCGCTCTGTAGGGCAGGCTCCCAGAGATCCGCCTGCCTCTGTTTCCAAGTGCTGGGATTAAAGGTGTGCACCACCACCATCCGTCCTTCGTATTTTCTTGAAAGACAGGAATGCTTGGTCCCTTCCAAGCTACATGGATAAATGTTGAACCAGGAACTTCCCAGTGCTAGGCAAACACTGACCACTGGGCTACACTCCAACCTCAATAAACTGGATTTTAAAACTCTGACATCTGTTCCATTTTATTTACTATATTTGATATACAAGGATTGGCATAGTTCATTTTAGTTTTCATTTTGAAAGCCCTCTAACACAAAGAGTTCATAAAATACATATGTTCCATTCTTTTTTATTTTTATTCTCAATTCAGTTCCTAGAAGCAATGTAACTATGCCACTAGAATAAAAGGTAACGAGGTATCCACTATTCCCCCAGCACACCACCACCCTCGCCCTCCTCCTCCACACACCCCACACCCTGGCCTTACCCAGGAAGCAATTATTTAGTGGAAAATACTAACTTTTAGATAAAAAAAAATATAACCTTAAAGAAAACATTTCTTAAGACTCTAAATTCACTTCATGGAATTCAACAACTTTCCTGCCTTTTCTCGCTTTGCATATCAACAGCAAAGCGTCCTGAGTGTGTGGGTACCTTTAGTGACATCACCTCTGAAGGAAGTGGGTGGAGAGGAAGCCATGACGATCATTCGATCATTCGTTCCAGGATTTCCGAAAAGATCGCTTTTTGTCTCCTCCCTCACGAGAGCTCCATCCGCCAATGAGAAGCGATGGGGTCTCAGCATGGACTGGAATAGTGACCCTTTGGGACCATGAATGCCCATCGTTCTGACAGAAGAATCTCTGGATACACTTTTCGATGATATCGTCAACGCCAGGCCTCGTGGCAGATCTGAGTAAGTTTGTATCTATATCGACAATCTTTCCTGAAAGGGCATGCCAGTACCAAGACTCCCAGACTTGACAGGAAGGCCCTTTCCCCTGTAGTTACCCAGTGTGCCATGCAGATTACACAGCACTGCAAGTATTGCCCTGCTTCCAACGGAGCTCGAAGCTGAGACAGGGCGGGCTAAGAACTGCGGTGTTTCATATCCCTGGAAGCTTCAGGACTGACATTCATGTCTTCCAAAATATCGTGTTTTCATCAGTATACAAGGATGGCTTTTTGTCTCTGGACCTCGTTAGTCAAAGAAACTCACTCCATTAACTGTCGATTTGGGTAAGTGTTAAAGGAAGTCCTTTCCCCCCTACCCCAGGTAAGATGCTGTAGACACTTGTGTTAACTAGGTCCTCCTGCTTGTACTGCAGATACTGCGTGATGTTTTCTGACGCAAATACGATGCTGCCCCCTCGATCCACCGCAAACGAAAACTGTCCAATGCCTGTAGTAAAAGCGGTCCTAAAGAGTCTTTACGAGTGACTGCCTGTCCTGTAGAAGACACGTCAGCTGTCTGAACATCACCATCGCTGGAAACAGTTTTTCCTTGATGTACCTGTCTCACTGTTTCCTTTAAAATCGCGTGTTTATCTGGTTTGGCGTTGAAATTGTCAGTACTGCTAAGATTTGCAGGTATCAGCTCAGCCAATTCTTGTATTTGCTCTCCTCCTCCTGTCTCCACTTTTCACTACTGTAGGCCAGACCCTGCCCTGCAGCATCACATGGCAATGGCGTTTCTGAGACTCAGTGGCCAGCGGATCCAAGGAGCTTTCACCTAGTCCACTCAACTTGAACACAGATCTGCAACTGGCAGCCCAATCAGTGAGGTCCAGGTAGAAGCAAATCTTTTTGATCCGCTCGCCACCATCTTCCCGAGCGCCACTGCTCTCTTTCCGAAATGCGCAGCTCAGCCCCGGCGATCTGAGGAGCTGAGGCATGGGTACTATTCTTAAAGACAAGAAATCCTTTCCTTTCTTTTTTTTTTTTTTCTTTACAAAGTAAGCTACATTTTCTTTTAACTATGTGCTTATGTGTAAGTACATGCACAAAAGTGAAGCCGTCCTTGGAGACAGCACTCAAGAGCCTCCCAAGATGCATGCTGGGAACTGAACTTGGAACCTCTGCAGGAACGGTACATCTTAGCCAGCGAATCACTGAACCATCTCTCTAGTCCAAAACCTTTTTTTTTATTATTATTAAAAAAGTT
The DNA here is from genome assembly GCF_000317375.1 of Microtus ochrogaster. Taxonomy (NCBI): domain Eukaryota; kingdom Metazoa; phylum Chordata; class Mammalia; order Rodentia; family Cricetidae; genus Microtus; species Microtus ochrogaster. The sequence goes on along the minus strand of NW_004949118.1, from coordinate 1,030,168 downwards.
ATTTTCTGCCGGGCGATGGTGGCGCACGCCTTTAATCCCAGCACTCGGGAGGCAGAGGCAGGCGGATCTCTGTGAGTTCGAGACCAGCCTGGTCT
>NW_004949118.1:1026113-1029973 GCF_000317375.1 Microtus ochrogaster | reverse complement strand
TCTCTGTGAGTTCGAGACCAGCCTGGTCTACAGAGCTAGTTCCAGGACAGGCTCCAAAGCCACAGAGAAACCCTGTCTCAAAAAAAAAAAAAAAGTTATTTTCTATGTGTATGGGTGTCTTGCGTATATGTCTATGTATCACATGTGTGCCTGGTGACCTCAGAGGCCAGAGCAGGACTTTGGATCCTCTGGAGCTAGGTTATCGCTCTGTCAGTTGGCGATCTTCCTGCCGCTAGGAGTGCAGCCCGTGCTCGGAACCACCGAACCATTTCTAAAGCCAACCACCCATCTTATTTTTAGGAAACCCTGAAGATAGAGGAGTGATCTCAGATACAATGATTTTGTCGTTCCCAGTCTGGTTTTGTATGCTTTCAAACTTTTTATTATGGATAATTTTCTTTTTCTCACTCAGGACCGAGTGGGAATTCACTTTGTAGCCCAGACAGACATTGGCTTTGACGGTCCTCCTGTCTGAACCTGCAGAGTACAGGGGTTACAGAGTACAGAGTACAGGCATGTAACACCAAGCCTGGTTCTCTGCTTAGGTAGGAATGCGCCCTGCCCACTGAGCTACACGACCAACGCAAGAGCTATTGACTTTTGAGCTGTCTGTCTTCCTTCCTCTACATCCTCACACTTTCTTCTTTTATTATTTGATATAAATCCCAGACATCCTATCACTTCTGGCTCCGCATTTATGATTAATGTCCTAGCTTGCCTGATCAGTAGCTCTGAACTTCTGTGGCCAAAATGGCTTGCTTACAATAGGGTTAGGCAGTCCCAGAATTAAGCACTCCATTGTCTTTTTCTAGGTATTTTCTGCTTCTACGGTTAAACTTTTTGTTCGGAGAGAACAATTACATTTTGTCCTTAGTTGGGACTTCAATGCTTTTAGTTCTAGTTGTCCATTATCTAGGCCAGTAAAGCGGTGGCATTCCTCCTCGGGACAGGTTTGTTCTTAGATGCCCATTTCCATTCTTTCTGCTGGCACCCGGCACTCCGTCGGCTTTGCTCTGTTGTCTGATGAAACACATTCGCGCTTTACATGCCTTTTTTTTTTCGGGTGCTGGAAATTGGATAGTCATTGTGACCAAATCCTCCACAGGAAGCAACTAGGGAAGAAAATTTTATTTTGTCTCATTGTTTAAGTGAGCATGGAGACGCTCTCAAACAAATAAATGCTTTAAAAAAGACAAAAGCCTTTATCTTTCTTCTCTTCCTCCCTTTTTTTCTGAAACACACAGGCTACGTGGTCTGCAAGCTTTGGTCTGATTCTCTTGTCCCCATCTCCCACCTCTCTGCTGGGATTAGAGCTGCATGCCACTGCGTTAGTGTGGGTTCTGGGGGTCGGATTAGGTCAGGCTTGTGCACCAAGTCCTTTTGTCCATTACCCCATCTCAGAGGGGCCATTCAGTAAATGGAAAGAGATTACAAAGAACGCAGGCTTGACTCGACCGTGTCTTGTATGTGAGACAGGTGTATTCAGTACCGTACAGCTACACAGCCATTGCTTACTCTGTAGTGAGTAGGTGTGCCACCTTAATAAGAAGACGAAGCCACTTCAGGCCAGGCTCATGCCAAAGTATAGACTGTTATGTTAGTCCGTAATATTTTTAAAATTTTTGGAGACAGGATCTCACTGTACAGTCCTGGCTGGCCTGGAACTCAGATCTTCCACCTGCCTCTGCCTCCTGAGTTCTGGGATTAAAGATGTACACTACCATGCCTGACCTCCGGCTCATAATTTTTAACATTAATATAATTTCAGCCTTACGGGGAAATTTAAGAATAGTACAAAGAAATCAGCCGGGCAGTGGTGGCACACACCTTTAATCCCAACACTCGGGAGGCAGAGGCAAGCGGATCTCTGTGAGTTTGAGGCCTGCCTGGTTTTACAAATCTAATTCCATACAGGCTCTAAAGCTACAGAGAAACCCTGTCTTGAAAAACAAAACAAAAACAAAGAAATCCAATATACTCTTTACCACCCAGACTCTACAGTTCAATTCACGATTTTTCACATATTCATACATGAATTTATATCCATATACATGCATACGCATGACTGCTTTTCTCCCCTTCCTGCCTCTAAAGAAGACTCTCTAGTGGTCTTCTGCTCTGCTTCTCCGATCTTTCAGAATTAGCCCTTATATCGGACTCTGGGATTTTTATTATTAAGACCAATTAGATTTTGTGCAGGCATGGGCGGCACAGGCGCCTGAGGAGGCTGAGAGAGGGTATCAGATCCAGTAGAACTGGGATTATAAGCAGCTGTGAACCTCCCAGTGCGGGCGCTGGGAACTGAACATGATCCTCTAGAAAAGCAGCAAGTTCTCTTAACCACCAAGCTGTTTCTCCAGCCCCACACAATCCTTTCCCATACACTTGTATTTTATTTTCCTTGAGTTATGTGACAGTGTATTGCAGAGCCGTTGCCCATTGGCCCCTACAGACCTCAGTGTGTGTCCTAAGGACAAGGGCATCTCCTTACACGTTAGAAGTGAGCACAGTTAGTTGAGAAGTGTTATCTAACACACCGGCTGTTTATAGCTTTCTACTTGTCAGATAATGTCTTTCACCAGAAACAAGCTTTCCTAAATTGAAATGAGGATCAGACATTGGTTGTATTTGGTTAACCTCTCTGGCTGGCTTTCTTTCCTTCCTTCCGTCCTTTCTTTCTTTGATACAGGCTTTCTCTGTGTAGCCCTGGCTCTCCTGGAATTCACTTCATAGGCCAGGCAGGCTGGCCTTAACTCGGAGATCCACCTGCCTCTGCCTCCCAAGTGCTTGGATTAAAGGCGAATGCTACCACCCCCTGGCTTATCTGGCTTTTTTTTTTTTTTTTTTTTTTTTTTTTTTTTTTTTTGTTACCTGGTTACTCTGCATTTGTCTTTAGAGGCCGCTGTTTTAGAGTTTGCAGTTTGGTATTGTCTGCTGTCACACTGAGATCGAAGCTGTTTGTTTCTGACAGTCACATTCAAAAGTAACTTTATGCCCTTCTCAGTGCAGATGTCAAGTAACCCACGGTTTCAGCATTGGCTTCTTTTGTTAATCTCGGTCACATGGTTGAGATGATGCCCCCCCCAAACTCTTCACTGTGGGTGTTATTTCTACCCCGTGGTTGATAAATCTATCAAATGTATCAAAACAGGAGGACGTCCAGTCCTCCAAACCTTCATCCTGTACCTCCGTACTCCGCCATTTCTTCTCTGCTGTGTTCTACAGCGGAAAGAGCGTCCCTCCAGTTGATTCTATTGGTTCCTTTACTTACAGAACCCCAGATGTTTGGAATCCTGCTTCATTTAGCGCCTTAATCGCCCATTATTACTATTAGTGAAAAAATTCTCAGATTTACCCAGAGGGAGTTAGACATACTGGCTTTTTTTAAAATTAAATTTATAGACAATTTCATCTATACAGCGCATGGATACATTCTGCTTACTCCCCCCTCCTCTTTCATCTCCCCCTCTTCAATCCCTCCTCTCCTCCACAAGTCCATTGTTCACATTCATGTCCTGTTTTTTGTAGATTTTATAGGTTTTATGTATATGAGTGTTTTGCCTGAATGTGTGCGTGTGTTCCATGTGTGCCTGGTACCCACAGAGACCAGAAGAGGGCATTGGATCCCTTGGAGCTGCAGTTAGGATGGCTGTAGGTCACTAGGTGAGTGTTAAGAAGGAAACTTGGATCCTCTCCAAGAGCAACAAATGCTCTTAACCTCTGAGCCATCCCTCCCTTCAGCCCCTCATGCCTTTTTATTTTGTTTTGTGATCCACTGAGTTTAATCACAGTGGCTCATGTGACCTTGGGTGAAGGAACTATTGATTCAAACTGGTAGACCCACCCGAGGGTACACAGTG
>NW_004949118.1:1024607-1025444 GCF_000317375.1 Microtus ochrogaster | reverse complement strand
AGGGAGTGGAATGTATATATTCCGATACTTCCGGTTTCAGTCCAACACTCCAGCACCTCCTTCCAGTTCCCACTTCTGATATCCCTGCCTCTCCTTTCTAACCCGGAGAAGCCTGTTTCCCACCGCCAGGGAGAATGAGTACTTAGCCTAGAATATGGCTGCAGGTCAGTGCAGAGAGCAGCCTTACCACTGAGAATTAACTCCTGCTTGTCTCTTCCCGTTCGTCTGAGGGTTTAAGATCAAAATACCCCCTACTTAAAACTTACTTCAGTAAGTTCTGCCTCCCATGCTTTTCAACTGACTGGTACTCTTCTGAAATACATTTGAGGTTTTTATTTGTATTCCATATTGTGTTCCCACCTCATTCTTCTGACTCTACAGATTTTCTCATTTACACAAGTCAGAAGTCTTCACCAAGTGAAAGGGTCAGCGATAGTCAAACCCACAGATTCTGCCAAGCCTGGAGGTCACTGCTGAAAGCAGGAGGTTTATAAATGTAAGGTCATGCTCAGCTACATAGAGGGTTGGAGGTCAGCAAAAAAAATGTGCACCTTTAATCCCAGCTTTTGGGATGCAGAGGCAGGTGGATTTTAGTAAGTTCGAGGCCAGCCTGGTCTAGCAAAGGAGCTTCAGGACAGCCAGACTACACAGAGAAACCCTATCTAGGAAAAAGAAAGGTGTATGTGTTCTGTATTTTGGATTTGCGTTTGGAGCTCCATTTCTGGTAGTAGTAATAATAATAAATAATAATCATAAATGCTTTATAACAGGTTATAGAAGTCTTATTTTTATAGTTGCATATTAATGTTACCAGAATTTTTTTTGTTTTTGTTTTTG
>NW_004949118.1:1019285-1024487 GCF_000317375.1 Microtus ochrogaster | reverse complement strand
CTGCCTCTGCCTCCCGAGTGCTGGGATTAAAGGCATGCGCCACCATCGCACGGCTGTTACCAGAATTTTAAGTGTCAAAGCATAGACCCTGGCAATCCAAATAACCGAAGTTTGGTCACCTCTCCACCATATGGAGAGACAAGCAGAATGAAAAGCAGAGAGAGGGTCCACCAGGGAACGGAAAAAACAACATGGTTCGTGGCCCGTATGTCCTTTTTTAGGTTATCGACATACAGTTCAGGCTAAAGCAGAGGGCAGGCGGATGGCATACCTAAGTATTCCTGGCCAAGGTGTGTCTCTGGCATCGTTGGTCCATCCCTGTCTTGGCGCCAATCTGTCTTGCAAGGTGGACTGACAAGAAGTCCAATTGTGAAACTTCTTCCTGGGACACAGGCTCTTCCTCTGGCTGGCCTCAGGCATCACAGTCCTAAAGGAAGATTCCTGGGAAATTCCAGTTCTTTGGGATCTATTGTCTCCATCTTCAGATAGCCACAGGGAAGGGCTCAATCTCCCCTCAGATTGTCTTCCCTGCTTCCGGGTGGTTGTCCCACTCCAGCTCCTTGGACCACAGATTCTTCCTCTCCTGCCTTCAAGCGTTTGAGCTGCAGTTAAAAACAGCCCTGTGGTGAGCAGGCATTTTCCTGTCACTGCAGGTGCACCTTGGGCAAAACCTCTTGTGACATAGCTTTGTGAAGAGTAAGTACATAGCATCGGTGGACTGGGGAGATGGCTCAGTGTGTAAGGGTACCTGCTCCAAACCTGACACCTGAGTTAGACCCCCAAAGCTCCATGGTAGAAGGAGAAAACCAACTCCCATGAATTATTCTACACACACACACATACACACTGAACAAATGTTGTGGTGGGGGAACTTCCAGGCTAGGGCTATATCTCAGTTGGTAGTTTTTGTCTTGCATTTACGATTTAGTCCCTAGTATACACCTATTATCAGATTCGTAGCACATACCTGCACCAGGAAGGTAGAAGCAGAAGGAGCTTGGTCAACTTGGGCTACGTGGTGAATTTGTAGGCTACGTTATACCCTGTCTCTAAAATAAAATAAAAATTCAAGATTACCCATCTCAAACTATTTTCTGAGCTTGAGCTTGTTGTCATCAACCAAAATAATGTATATAAAGTTTTGGTACAGACAGAGGATGGTGAGTTTAAGTTTGGCCAAACCTAGATAGATAGATAGATAGATAGATAGATAGATAGATAGATAGATAGATAGACCTAGATAGCATAGATAGATAGATAGATAGATAGATAGATAGATAGATAGATAGATAGATAGATAGATAGGCAGGCAGACATAATATGGTTTGGTTTAGATCCTATCACATTTCACCTCACAAGCCTGTTGCTAGTGGAAATCTCCCTTCCTTGCCAATCAGTAGGCTGATGGAATTAGAAGTGAGCCCAGTCAATGCTGAGCCAGATCCTATCCTGGGACCTGTCTAAGGACTGAGGACCCAATCTGTCTTATTAGGAAATTCAAAGTTGTGCCTTCCCAGTTGCCTCTGGCCAAACACCAACCAAAGTAGACTTAAGGGTTCAAGAGAAGCCAAATCCTTTCTCTCCTGGTATATATACCATTGTTATATACCAGTCTTAATAAACTTTCTCTCTTACCTCTACCTACCTGTCAGCTCTAAAACCCTTTGGGTTGGTGAGTTTGGAAAACAGTTTAGAGAGCTCAAGGAAACTATTTGCCTGTTTGCTTTTGTAAGGGGGCTACCATGAAAGGTGCCCATGAACAGCAGTTCTCAACCTGTGGGTCACGACTCCTTGTGGGGTCAAGTGACCCTTTCACAGGGCTCACCTAAGGCCATTGGAAAACACAGATATTTACATTATTATTCTGACCTTTAGTTCAGGGGGAGCTGTGTTAAGGGTCACAGTGTCTGGAAGGCTGGGACCAGTGCCCCGATGGAAGGGTGTACCGAATGAGGAACTCAGACACGTTTCAAAGCCTCTCCCTCTCGGGCTGCAGGGCCCTCTCAGAGACCCCACCCCAGAACCGCGCCTATTGGGTTTTCTGCGGGCTTTATTGTGTACTGTCAAAAACAAAATTACAATGAATTTAGTCACAGGCATAATTGACTTTAAGATTCCTGAATGGAGCAGTCTGTTTTCCTGAAAGGAATGAGAAACCCCCTCCCCCACCCTCCTGGGCCCTGCAGAGAACAGTGGGGTTGTGAGGTGGGAACCAGGGAACAAGAACACCTGATTGACATCAGCTTCCACCAGGTCACTGTCCTGTGAGGGCCAAAGTGAGAAGAACACCTGATTGACATCAGCTTCCACCAGGTCACTGTCCTGTGAGGGCCAAAGTGAGAAGAACACCTGATTGACATCAGCTTCCACCAGGTCACTGTCCTGTGAGGGCCAAAGTGAGAGAAAGCACTTCCTTGTGGTGGAGACTGGAACCTCCAATTTTAAGGAAAAACTGGTCCATCAGGGAAACTGCTTCTTTAAAGTTTTAGTTTGGGTTAGGATGATTGGCTCTATTCTGGTTTGGTCCTAGAAGTCACTTTTGCTAAAAAGCAGTGACCCCTGACCTGAGCCTCCGGTGAGGAAGAGCAGGTGACAACCAGCGGCCTGCCTTCCACTCTCACCGTTGCCTTTACCTTTTTTTTTTTTTTTTTGCTGAAGGCAAAGAGATGATGAGTCACCCTCCTTAACCTTTCTTCCTGTGTCCCTTTGTATTCTAGAAACAGCAGAACCTCCCCTGACAGAGCACTCCTTTCCCCAGAAGAGGGCGGTTCTCTGTGAAGGTGAGGCTGCGGCCTAGAGAACTGCTCTGTCCCCTCCAGCGGCAAGGACTTCCTCCACTCACCTGGGAGACAAAGATCAACAAGACCACACCTAGACCAGGGCTGTAACTACACACCTCTCCGGGCTCTGGCTTTCCTCTGTTTAAACCTTAAAGCAAGGCGGCTGGCCGAGCTAGTCCCTTCTCTCTGCCGTCTACCATTTCTTGTTTCTCTGATTGGCCTTGGGGAAGGGAGCATTGGCTGAGCACAGCTTGGGAGGTGGGGTAGCAACCCAAGTACTGTTACCCTAAAACTCTGGGAACAGTTCGTTGGGTCCTAGCTCAGCCCATACAGTGACCTCTACTTGCTCAAGGAGGCGTCAGTACCAGTTGTTAGGGTCAAATCCTGGAAGCCCTTAACAAGCAAGGCTCAGCTGTCTGTCCCAGTAAGCAAGTAAGGAAACCGATAGCAGTGAAAGAGACATTAGGGAAAAAACAAAGAGATATAGCAAACTCCCCTCCTACCCCAAGCTCATCTTTAGGACCCTGACATCAGACGCATCATTAAGAGTCATTAGGTACGGTCCTGCCTGATACGGACAATCATTGCCTTAACTTCTGCTTCCCAGTCTATTAAACAAGTCAGTACTGATTGACATGTTTTTCCCATGGAAAAGATCACCCTATTGCTGACACCAGGGCACTAACTATCCTATTTGTTCTTACCCTTTGGAGAGTCCAAGGGGTTTTTGTTTTGTTTTGTTTTGTTATGTTTTAAGTTGTATGCCAGGAAATGAAGGCCAAATGTCTATTTCACAATGTCACACTAGAGAATTCGGGCTCACAGGCCTAGAAACACCCTCCTTCACTGGGGACTTCCTTATTTCCTGACCCAGCTCCTGCAAGGCCTGGCTGAACTTCCAGCCCCCATGCAGTAAAGATTTACTACATGTTATTATTCACTGGTGCTGTCATGATTACTGATGACTTATAATAAAATAAATGGGGGGGGGAGGCAGGTGTGGAGCAATGGCTCAGCAGTTAAGAGTAATTCCAGCCCCGAGGACTGAAATTCTGGGCTCCACAGGTACTGTTTATGTGTGTGTGCGCACTCACACACACACACACACACACAAACACAAACACATGCTCGCGTGCACACACATACTTTATAATGGGTTGGATATAGCTCAGTGGTAGAGTATTTGCCTAGCCAGCATAGGCAAAGTCTGGATTGACCTCCAGCACTGAGGCAGGGGAGAGAATCATAACAGATAGTTACAGTGAGATGCACACATTATTTAGGTGACAGTTTGAAAGATTGTATTTCTGTCTCCATCTAATCACAAGCCTTCCATGCTGGTGCTTGGTTGGGCAGGCATTGGTTGGAGACTGGGGTTTTCTGCATGGGTGCTCTCTTGCCAGCTACTGCCCTCCCCCCCCCCCCGTGACCCTCTCTTTTTCTCTGCGGTGCTAGGCTGGAATCTAGGCCTTATTCTCTTTAAGCAAATGCTCTACCACCGAGCTCGTAATTCTCACTGCCTTAGCTTTTCCAACATAAGGATGAAAGAAGCATACCTGTACCAGACAGTAACAGTCCAGTCGAAACCAGGCCACATACATGACAGTGGCTTGTAAAATGATATTACTAAGTATAGAGCATATAAGTATATAAGTATATAGACATCCTTCTTCTGCCTTTTTTTCTAATTTTTTTTTTTTTTTTTTTGTTTTTTGAGACATGGTCTCTCTGTAGAGTCCTGGCTGTCCTGGAACTCACTCTGTAGACCAGGCTGGTCTCGAACTCACAGAGATCCGCCTGCCGTGCCTCCCAAGAACTGGGATTAAAGGCATGTGCCACTGTGCCTGGTTTATAATTCTTACCACAGCTTGTTAATTAGAACTAAGTCACAGGTCAGGTCAGGCAGCTAAAGAGTCTAAGAAACAAAGACTTTGGTCTACAGTTACAGAAAGCTTGGTAAGGGCTCTGTGGAAGCCCATTGGGGAAAGCTACTTCTCTGACCTGGGTGGAGACAGAACATTCTAAACTATCTAAAACAAAAGAGTTAATCCAGTTATGCTGGTGAGTCATTTGGCTGAGAGACCACTCCTCAGGAAGATAGGAACATCCCACAGATAGGTAGACTCGCTTAAGTGATGCTTAAGAGATAGGAGGGAGAAAAAAAATAAAATCAATTTTAGATTTAGATTTTGTACTTTAAAAGGAGAGAGAGAGAGAGAGAGAGAGAGAGAGAGAGAGAGAGAGAGAGAGAGAGAGAGATAGGAGGGAGAATCCAGGAGTGGTTTGAGAAACTTGGCATTTGAGGCCTGCCTAGTCCACATAGCAAGTGCTTGGATAGCCAAGGCTATAGAGGGTCCCTGTCTCACAAAAACTGAGAGAGAGAGAGAGAGAGAGAGAGAGAGAGAGAGAGAGAGAGAGAGAG
>NW_004949118.1:1016882-1018625 GCF_000317375.1 Microtus ochrogaster | reverse complement strand
CACTCGGGAGGCAGAGGCAGGCGGATCTCTGTGAGTTCGAGGCCAGCCTGGTCTACAAGAGCTAGTTCCAGGACAGGAACCAAAAGCTATGGAGAAACCCTGTCTCAAAAAATCAAAACAAACAAACAAAAAAAAAAAACCCAAAGTGACAACAGATATAAAGAACTTGTGTGTGTGCGCAAGTGTGTGTATCTGTCTGTGTGTGTCTGTATAGCGTCAACATCCAGTGCCTTCCTCAATCACTCCTCACCTTTATTTTTTGTATTTTAAAAAATACTTCTTTTTTGATCCTTTCATGGTTCATAAGCGTGATGATTGGGGTTTCATGCTAGTGCGTGATATGTGCTGCCCATTAAACCTTGTTATGACGTGGGCACATTACCCGTCTGACGTGAAAAAGAAAATTTCTTTTTGGGGCTGGAGAGATGGCTCAGTGGTTAAGAGCACTGCCTGCTCTTCCAAAAGTCCTGAGTTCAATTCCCAGCACTCACATGGTGGCTCACAACCATCTATAATGAGATCTGGTTCCCTCTTCTGGCATGCAGACATACATGCAGGCAGAACACTGTATACATAATAAATTAATAAATCTTTAAAATAATATTTCTTTTCCTTATGTGTCTATGTGCATGCATGTTCACATGTGTCTGAACTGTAACACATGCCCCAGAAGAGGGCAATGGATCCTTTGGAGTTGACGTTACAAGGCCTGCTTGTTAGTTACTTGTGCTGGGGGTTGATCTCTGGTCTTCATGAAAGCCAAGGAGACACTCACTCTTGACCAATGAACCATCCATCTCTCCAGCCCCTTCACCATCTTTTTCAAGACAGGATGTCTCACTAAATCTGGGGCTCACTGAACTAGACTGGCTGGCCGGAAAGTTGTAGGGACCCACCATTTCTGTCTTGAAGTTTTACATGAGTTTTAGGGATCAAACGTGGCAACCAACTGAGCCATCTCCCTGGCCTTCTTGTCTTGCAGACCCAGGGTGGTCACATGACTATTTAAGCCAGTGGTGAGTGAAAATGACGTGGGTGACTTTCAAGGGATTTCTGTGAAGACAAGTTTGTTTAACCTGGACTCTAATGTGGCGGTTGACCAGCTTCTATCATGGGGCCTGGATACCAACCTAGAGGTGACAGCACAAGAGGAGAGAACTTTGGATTCAGCTTCACCGTAACACTGGAGAGAACAGAAGTTCCTACCTTTTTTGGAGCCCTGTATTTTGTGTTTCTTTTTTTTTTTTTAATATTTATTTATTTACTCATTATGTATACAGCGTTCTGTCTGCCTGTATTCCTGCCGGCCAGAAGAGGGCACCAGACCTCATTACAGATGGTTGTGAGCCACCATGTGGTTGCCGGGAATTGAACTCAGGACCTTTGGAAGAACAGTCAACGCTCTTAACCTCTGAGACATCTCTCAGCCCTCCTTTCTGACTTGTATCTGTTTGCATTGTAGAATGATAGGAAGGTAAAGAGAGAAGACAGTAGAGGTGAGAGAAAAATCAGGTGTCCATTTCTGAATGTTCTCTTAACCTGAATAATAGATGAATTCAAGAAATATAATTAAGACAAAAATGCCCAGACTGGCTAGATGCTCACCTGGATCCAGCTGCTTTGAAAAGCCTTTTCTCAGATGGATAAGGTAAAAAGCAATAAACGATACCTTATGCCTCTATTTTCAGAGTCGTTAACATCTTCTATATACCACAAAGACAGAAACACACACACACACACACA
>NW_004949118.1:995410-1016782 GCF_000317375.1 Microtus ochrogaster | reverse complement strand
GCCACCATGTGGTTGCCGGGAATTGAACTCAGGACCTTTGGAAGAGCAGGCAATGCTCTTAACCTCTGAGACATCTCTCCAGCCCCTATTTTGTGTTTCTTTACCAATAGCCTACACAGCAAGACCGACTCTCAAAAAAACAAGAGCTAGGGTTAAAGTTCAAAGATGGCACAGTTCTTAGCATATTCAAGGCCTTAGCCACGCCCCCAGCCGCCCTTGCCAAAGACAATGTAAAACCCACTGTTCTCCACTGTAAATATCTGGGTATCTGTTTACTTGTGATCAGACATATTTTGTGGAGAAAATCCCCAGACTTTATCAAAGCTCAACAAGTCAAAAGACGGTTCAACAGCGAGAGCCAGAATCAGTTCCTCCAGCCGATGCTGACATCCCCAGTGACTCTGAGCCTCATCTGCCAGATACTGGGAACTAGGCATGGGTAGGTGAGGCCACAGCCTTCTCGTGCCTGGACCAGCTTCTTTATCAGTGGGACTGCCTGGTGCTTCTGCATGTGAGAGCAAGGGTGAGAACAGAGAGAACCGCATGCCACAGCCAGCAGCTTCTCTGAACCATCAAGTTATTCTAACGTCCAACTCCAAGAGCACCCAGTGCTCAGAGAACGTCCTGGCTCCTTGCCGCCTTAGCAAGTCCCTTCCACAAGGTCCGGGCTTGCTGAGCAGGCAAACCACCGTGGTGCTACACACCCTTTCCCTTATAACAGATACAAAGATCCCCGTGTTTCCTTATGATAAGCTAACTTCTGTTTCCTGAGTCCTTCTATCCTAGGGTGAGGGCAGTAATCATCTTAGAAGAAGGAGGATCTGATGAAGGGAAATGCTGGTTCAGACAGGAAGAAGCCTGGGCCTTCTACCTAGGGCTGCTGAAGACAGAAGGAAGAGAGGGGGTACCAATTAGCCACTCCCACTTCTCTCTCTGGGTTGAGATTGAGATGAGGTCATGAAGCATGGTCAGGGCAGACAGTATCATTTCCCAAAGCCACCAGGCCCGGAAGCTCTCACAGGTCTGGAGAAGACACAGAGGACCTTGAGAACTGAAACCTTGTGGGTCCCGAGGAGACAAGGGGAAGAGACCTGAGTTGAGAGAAGGGACTTGGGTGGGCCTGCTGTGTGAGGGTGTGGCTGTGGCATGGTTCATACAAACTGAAGGTGCCAGACCCCAAGGCACTGACCAGTTCCACCCACAGGACAAGCAGCAGTCAAGCTGACATGCGGCAGTCACCTCTGAGACCGGAAATGGACAGGTGAGACCTGAGACACTATACCATCAAGCAATGCATTCTCCCAGGCCTGACCAGGACATAGTAAGTTCAGCCTTTTCTCCCGGAACAAGGGAGACGTGGAGAGCAAATTGAAGGAACAGAGTACAGATTTATCTAAGGTAATTTACTCAACCAGATTAAGATATTAACTGGCCCTAGTAGCAAGTAAACTATGAATGGGTCAAATGTTTGCCCTGAAATAAGCTTGAACTAATGGGTAGAAATGGAAATATAAAAGCAATCAAATCTAGGGCCTGGCGAGATGGCTCAATGGTTAAGAGCACTGGTTGCTCTGGTAGAGGCCCTGGGTTCAGTTCCCAGGCCCACATGGCAGTCCAGAGCCATCTGTAACTCCAATCATGAAGTCCAGTGCCCCCTTCTGGCCTCTGAGAACACAGGAGACACACATGGTACACTTACACACATGTAGGTCAATGCTTCATACATACACAGAAAAACAATCTTTTGTTTTGTTTTTTTGAGACAGTGTCTCTTTATGTTGTTCTGGCTGTCCTGGAACTCACTATGCAGACCAGGCTGGCCTCAGACTTACAGAGATCCCTCTGCCTCTGTTTCCCCAGTACTGAGTACTGGGATTAAAGGTGTATGCCACTATCATCTGACTCAAAAAAGGTTTTTTAGAATTACAAAAGTTTAGTTTAAATTACTCCATTGAATTATTTGCAATCCCTGAATCAATCAAAGCTCCATTCCCCGGAGCAGACAGAGAATGGGTGTTTTAATGAGTCGCTCAAGAGGTCAGCTTGATAGACAAAGAAGGAATTGGCAAACACAGAAACAAACCCCAAAGCGATGGGTCACTTAAGTACTTCCTGTAAAGATGGAAACAAAAGGCTTTACAGTTAGTCTTGTGGTAAAAATGAAGTAGACACCAACACCTCTGTCTTATACAGAAGAAACTGAGCCAAAGGAGTCAGAGCTACCACGCAGATGGGAAACCTCACCAAGCCCTGTGTAAATGTCCTAAGTGTATCAGCTGTTTTCAAGGAGTTCCTGAAGATTTCTCCCCCGCCTCCTGAATATAATTATGTAACAGGGCCTAATTGTCCAGCAGAGTGTGTGAGGTGAGGTGTCACTTGAGTCCTGGCCACTCCTAGGAACACCACCAAAGCTGTCCCCACAGTACCTCGGGGCTCTTCAACCTGGCCCGTCTTCCACCAGGATTATTCGGCACTGACAGCAGAGATCCCGACATCTACTTGGGGCACGAAGTTAACTTAAAAAAATGACAGCGCTGGTGTGTTAAAAGGAAGCATATGAGCTGAATTAAAAGACAGAACCACGGTTTAACTGTTGCTCTCGTAACGTGGAAGCTACTGTAGCTGTCTGGACAAGGGCTGGGGCCGGGGTAGTTGAAATACCATGACTTCCGGAATGTTCACCTGCTGGGCCAGAGCGGCGAGGCCGGCGAGGGCTCTCCAGCTGAAAGCCTCCATTATCCTGCAAGTCAGTGTACTCGCCGCCTGAATGAGCAAGTGGCTGACTGAGGCCTTGCGACAAAGGGTGACAGCCACAAGGCTGCCTCCAGGCTGCTCCCAGCTGGTTCTCATGGCTTGGCCACAGGCATTGCTGCACAGCTCTTCAGAGGATTACGCCAATGAAGGAGGGTTCTTTGTAGAAGCCCCGCCCCATTCAACCACCCTCAAAGCTCCTTCCAGCGGCTGGGCTAGCTGAGGCTCTGAGAACGTGCTGGCGACGTCTGGATAAAGCAGGGCGCTACAGCCTCTCTCTGGTGGCTTAACTTTAGACATTTGACAGCAAAGTTTCCGTCATTATAAGTACTTCATGTGCAGCTGAAGCAGACTTTAGCCCCCTCCCTCACTCCTCCCTCTCCAAGCACTTTTAAAACATAAATTTGTTTATGACGGGGTGTCTGGGAGAGAAGTGTGCTTGGTCCACAGGCATCCGTGCGGAGATCAGAGGACTGTTTGCTGGAGCCGTGTGGGTTCCAGGGATGGAGCACGAGCTGTCAGGCCATCTCTGGCCACCTCAGAGCCTTAGAACATGTTTGTTTCCAAATGTCCTCCCAAAGTCCCTGTTCTTGCCCAGCCTGTCTCCTCAGCTCTGATGGGAGGAAAGAAAAACAACTAAGGGTGTTAAAAACATTGCAACTTCGGGAAGAGCTGAAACTGAACCAACAGAGGTTACTACTGTTCGTCCTGGGGACTGAAAATGCCTACACTGGAGAGAATCCTACTGGTAGCTCCAGCTCGCAAACTCTTTCCTATTCCGTTTCTGCTGGGCGTGATAAGCAACGCCCCCTCCCCCCACCTTGAAGAGTTACCTTTGTTGGCCTACCCAAATTAGGCTACTCTAATCACCACTACTGGGTGGTGATGCTTTGTTATGCGTTTGCCGTCTCTAGCTATCTGCTGCTTTCTATTGTCCCTTTAGTTTTTCCTTGCTAGTGCTTAATTTGAAAATGAAGTACAGCTATCTGGACGGTTGTCCAGGCCACGTGCATAGAAGTCAGAGGGGTACCAGCCCTAAGTTAAACAAAAGTCAAGCAAGAAGAGGGTGATAATGAAACTGAGCATCCTCCATCCCTGCGTCTCTACGGGTCTCTGGGGTTTTATTTATAATTGCCTGGTTCCATTCTCCTGGCTGTTGTCTTAGTAAAGAATTGTGCTAACAAGGATGATGCTCCTTGATACGGCATTTTCTGAAGCTATCTACTGACTTCCTGCTATGAAGGAAGGAGATTTTGTTCATATAGGCCGACAAGATATCCTGGTGGCTAAAAGGCAGTTACCGCCAAGCCTGAAGACCCGGGTTCCATCCCCAGGCCTCATGTGGTAGGAAAGAACTGACTACTGAGTCCAAGTTATTTTCTGACCCTCACATGTCCATGGTGCCCCCCACAAATGCACAGGTAAATAAATAAATATAATATGAAAAAAAAGAAAGAAAATTTAGTTCATATCCACTCAGCCCTTCTGCTAATACTTGTTCTTATTTTGAGTTTTGCTTGCATGTATAATTTCCAGTCAATGACTTCATTTCTTATTAGGTCAGCTACTGAATTCCTGCTTTCTCCCCCATTTCTTTTATTTTTTTATGTTTATTTATTTATTACATATACAATATCCTGTCTGCGTGTATGCCTGCAGGCCAGAAGAGGGCACCAGATCTCATTACAGATGGTTGTGAGCCACCGTGTGGTTGCTGGGAATTGAACTCAGGACCTTTGGAAGAGCAGGCAGTGCTCTTAACCTCTGAGCCATCTCTCCAGCCCCAAAAGTGAAAATTTTAAAGTGAAAAGAAATGGGGGAGGGGCTGGAGAGATTGCTCAGTGGTTGAGAGCATTGCCTGCTCTTCCAAAGGTCCTGAGTTCAATTCCCAGCAACCACATGGTGGCTCACAGCCACCTGTAATGAGATCTGGTGCCCTCTTCTGGACTGAAGGTACAATGCAGGCAGAACACTATATATAATAAATACATCTTTTAAAAAGTTCACTTTTGATTGGTGAATTATGATTGCATATGTTAATGGGGTACAATGTGATGTACTGATGGGTGTAAATAATATGGAATGGTTAAAGCAAACTAGTTAACATAGACATTTCCTTACTGTTCGTATGTGTTTGGGGGATACCTGTCGTTTTTTCTTAGCTATTACTGTTAATCACGACCTAACATGTATTGCTCCTGTCTAGTTGAAGGTGGTACTGTTGGGGTTCAGAACCAGATAATACCCCCAAATGTCTCTTTGAACATCAAACAGAGCACCTGAGAAAACAAAAACATCAAACAAAGCAAAGAAGGGCTTTCTCGGAGGTTCTGATATATGTCCGAATGATGGCTCTTCCAGACGGTTTGTTCTTACTCATGGTGGCCCTTCCCCAGATAATGACACCAACTGGGAGAAATCAATGCATGTGGCTGAAAGAATGACCAGCATCTGTGCCCTGCCAGAATACAATGAACTTTGACCCAGGCTGTGGTCTGTTGCTCAGACTCGTTCATCTCCCCTAAAGTTCACATCCTCCTCATCCTCTAAGCTTGCATATTCTTCCTCCTCTGCCCTGCAAGCAAGCTTCTGCCTGTCGCTGCGCATCTTGGTTAATTCTCTATCGCCATGACAAAACACCATGGCTGAGTCAATTTATGACAGGAAACATTTAACCTGTGGCTTACAGATTCAAAGATGAGCACATGACCATCATGATGGGGAGCATGGCAGCGAGCAGACAAGCATAGCACTGGAGCAGTAGCTGAGAGCTTCCATCATGAGACACAAACCAGAAGGCAGAGAGAGAGAGAGAGAGAGAGAGAGAGAGAGAGAGAGAGAGAGAGAGAGAGAAGAGGAGAGAGGAGAAAACTTTCTGCACTCCATAAGCCTCTTCACCTGTGTGGCAAAGCAAATCAAACCAAATTAGATAAAGCCCAGGTTTAATGGATAAAATGCTCCAAGATAATTTTCCAGGTCCCCAAAGAGGAGGCAGGAAAGAAAGATCAGGAAACCAAGTCTGTTTTCCAGGGTGCAGTTTAAACACCCTGTGGGAGTGATCTTGAACATTTTGCGGGGAGCGGGCACCATTCTGTGGGCTTTCTAAGATGCAACAGGGTTTGGAGAGAGAGGGGGTGGGGGCTTGGGTTGCTCCCGACTCTGGGTATATGGATGTTAGGGGCTGGGGTGATGCTTCCAACTGAACAAGGGGGGGGAAAGGGAAAGAGGAGACAAACTGGGAATGGCGTGGACTTTTGAAACTTCAAAGCCCGCCCCCACCCATCCCCCCACGGCCTGCTGACATGCCTCCTCCAACAAATCCTCGCTTCCTAATCCTCACCAAGCAGTTCCAACTGGGGACCCAGCACTTGCGTGTATGGGGACTGTTATTCAAAACACTACACTGGGAAACCGGGTACTTGGTAGGGAGCCTGTTTACCTTCCCTCCCGATGACCCACCTACTGTTCATTTACCTTAGCAGGCTTGTGTGAGCACAGACAAGTGATTTTCTGGCCTTCCTTTCCGGTCTCATTCCTGGGGGATGGGGGAGATGGAAGATAATTTGGGAGCATTTTATCCATTAAATCTGGGCTTTTTCTAATTTGGCTTGAGGGCAAGAAATTGGGGAGAAGGGTGTTTGGGGTGGGTCTAGAAGGAGTTAGGGGAAGGAGATGGGGTGAATATGACCCAAATACACTGTATGAAATTCTCAAAGAATTAATAAAAATTATATATATATAATATATGTATATATGCCCTTTACAAAATAAAAAACAACCCAAATTGTGCTGCCTGAGTACTCACAGATATGGAGCCATCTTCTGGAGCATGGTCAACCTACCAGGAGCCACACCCTTAGAGAAAACTTGTTCCTTGTCTAAAGAAACCATCGCCTGGACTGCCTACAGCTCCTCTGTTAGGGGTGGGCCCACAAGCCCCACCTTCCTCCTTGCTAGAATGATGATTGGCTTGGTCTAGTGCTGGTCTTGTGCCGCCACAGCTACTGTGAGTTCCTGATGTAGTGGCCTGTCATGTTCAGAGGGCACAGTTCCACTCTGGTCCTCCATGACCTCTCGACCCTTACAACCTTCCTGCCCCTCTTCTACACTGGTCCCTGAGGCTTTGGTGGGTTGTCCATACAGATGTTACATTTGTAGCTGATTGTACCACTGACACTTTCTGCACTTTGAGTAGCTGTGGGTTTCTGTATTAACCACCATCCACTGCACAAAGAAACCTCTGGTGGGGACTGAGAGCCATGCTAATCTGTGGGTATAGGGATAGTCATAGCCGTTTGATACTATGTCCATTTAGAAAAACAACAGTAGTAAGCTTACCCCTGGGGCCTGTGAGTAGCCTGTTTTTTAAACTTAAGTGTGCAACAGAATGACCTGGAAGATTATCAAAAATGTGGGTATCTAGACAATATAGTCAGGCATTCTAACTTGGTAAATCTGGGTGTACCAGCACCTGGGTGATGCAGACTGCAGACACTGCCAGAATAGGAACCTTGTTGAGAACCACTAACCTAAGTGAAGCTTGGCCATTTCTGCAATTTGGATATGGTACTGACTAATAATAATATATGACCAAACATATTAATATTTTTTTTTTTTTTTGGTTTTTCGAGACAGGGTTTCTCTGTGGCTTTGGAGCCTGTCCTGGAACTAGCTCTGTAGACCAGGCTGGTCTCGAACTCACAGAGATACTCCTGCCTCTGCCTCCCGAGTGCTGGGATTAAAGGCGTGCGCCACCATCGCCCGGCTCAAACATATTAATATTATGTGTTATATTAATATTAGTATCTTAATATAACATAATATATCAATACATTAACATATAATCTATATTAATATAATAATAATGGCTGAAAATAATTAGAATTTCAAACTAGGAAACCACGTAAAGATATTTCTTGATGGGAAGGATTTGGGTCCTGGGTTCCTTCTGCTTAGGTCTCTGAGTTACTGATACTGATCTATATCCCACCAGACCCTCATGCTTCCAAGAAGGAGGAAGCAAGACAACAGAGAGCACAAACATTTTAAAGGATCAGTCTACAATTTGCTTACCAACTTTCCAATCACAGTCTATTGGCTGGAACTTGGTCATGTGAAGACGAAGTGCAGGGGAGACTGGGAAAGGATGCTTCTAGCCTGCTGGCTGTGGTCCAGGTATAATCGAGGAAGTTTTACCGTGGCACAGCAGAGAGCGATGATGAAGTGGAGCAATGACCTACATCTGTGCAACTCGAGTCTCCTTTCTAGCAATGCTTTAGACACAGCAAGGATCCAAGGTCAGTTAGGATAGGATGTCTGCTGGGGGATTTTGGGAAGGTTTCCAGAATGGTGTTGTCTTCGTTAGGTTTGTATTGCTGTGAAGAGACACCATGACCATGAGAACTCATAAATCCAATCGTTTTCTTGAAGGGGCTCAGTTACAGTTTCAGAGGTTCAGTCCATTATCTTCACAGTGGGGAGTGTGGCAGCGTGAGGGCAGCTGAAGCTGAGAATCCCGGAGGCAACAGGACGTCAACTGACTCACTGGGTGATGTCCTGTGCATAGGAAACCTCAAAGTCTGCCCCCCACCCCCGCAGTGGTACACTTCCTCTAACAAGGCCATATCCACTCCAACAAAATTACATTCCCCAGTAGTCCCATTCCCTATGAGCTCATGGGGACCAAATGCATTCAAACTACCACATTCTACTCCCTGGCCCCCATAAAGCTTAACAATATCATAATGCAAAATGCATTTAGTTCAACTTCAAAAATTCCCATAGTCTACCACAGTCTCAGCAATGTTTAAAAGTCCAAAGTTCAACGTCTCTTCTGAGATTCATGTAATCTCTTAACTATAATCCCCTGTAAAAGTCAAATTGAAAATCAGATCACACACGTCCAGCATATAAGGGCATAGGATGTACATTACTATTCCAAAATGTAGAAGTGTGAGAAAATACTTGGGCCAAAGCAAGACCAAAAGCCAGCTGGGTAAACTCCACATTCTGCATAGAAACACTCTTCAGCTCCCTAATTCTGCTCAGCTTTGTTGATGGCAACATACTCTTTCCTTTGGACTGGTTCCACCCCCAAGGATGCCTCTCTCTGGCAGATATCCCATGACTCTGGCAAATCTAGCATCTTGGAGTCTCCAAGGAAATCTATGCTTCCCTTCACAGCTTCACTCAATGGCCTCTCTTTTAGACCTTCATTCAGGGCCACCCTGACACATGCCTGGCCTCAGCAGCGTTCCTTAGGCACAGAGGCAACTTCCATACCCGTTTCTTTTCTTTTTTCTTAAAATTTATTTATTTATTATGTACACAGTGTTCAGCCTCCATGCCTGCAGGCCAGAAGAGGGCACCAGATCTCATTACAGATGGTTGTGAGCCACCATGTGGTTGCTGGGAATTGAACTCAGGACCTTTGGAAGAGCAGGCAATGCTCTTAACCACTGAGCCATCTCTCCAGCCCCTTCTTTCTTTTTTTAAAAGATTTATTTATTTATTATGTACACAGTGTTCAGCCTCCATGCCTGCAGGCCAGAAGAGGGCACTAGATTTCATTTCAGATGGTTGTGAGCCACCATGTGGTTGCTGGGAATTGAACTCAGGACCTCTGGAAGAGCAGTCAGTGCTCTTAACCTCTGAGCTATCTCTCCAGCCCCCATACCCATTTCTTTTATCCTTAACTCTAAAGCCAGAAAGAACCACATGGCTAAAGCTGCAAAGTTCCACTGTTTGCTGGGGGCTGGAACGTGGCCCCTTTGTTCAATTACATCTTCACCGGCTTTCTGCTTTTTTTCACCTTCATTGCCTAAGCGTGGCTGTTGTTGAACTTGCTCTGTAGACCAGCCTGGCCTCAAACTCAGATCTACCAGCCTCTGCTTCCTGAGTGCTGGAATTAAAGGTGTACTCCATCTAAGCTTTCCTTTATTTCCTTTTCAATATAAATCTTAGCTAGAGTTACTACCAAAAATCACGTGACAGAGTCTATATTAGGCAGATTTCTTCTGCCAATGGAATTAATCTAAAATTCTTCACTTTATTCTTGGGTAAACTTTTTAGACAAGGGCAAAAACAGGTCACCAAAATATCTCAAGAACAATCTCTAGGCAACATACTAAAATTATTCTCCTCTGAAATCTCTTGATGTCGTCCCCCACAGTTCTTCAAATCCCATTCAGCACCACTGTCTTCCATGCTCCTACTAGTATGTCCATTAAGTAGTGCTTAAAGTATTCCACTGCTTCTTAATCTCAACTCCCAAAGTCCATATTACTATAAACAACAGCATGGTCAGGTCTATCACAGCAATATCCCAGTCCCTGATAACTATTTCTATCTTACCTAAGGTTTTTATTGCTGTGAAGAAACACCATGACCATGGCAACTCTTAAAAGGAAAACATTTAATTGAGTGGGCTCATTCACAGTTTCAGGGATTCAGTTCATAATAACCATGGCAGGGTGCATAGTGGCATGCAGGCAGATGTGGTGCTGGAGTTGAGAGTCCTACATCCTGACTCAGAAGCAACAGGAAGTTGTCTGAATCACTGGGCAGTATCTTGAGCAAGGAAACTTCGAAGTCTGCCCCCAGAGTGACACGTTTCCTCAAGGAGGCCACACCCACTCCAACAAAGTCACACCTCACATTGGTGCCACTCTCCATGAGCTCATGGGGACCAAATTACATTCAAACTACCACAGGGGTCTTCTTTGGGATCCTGTCGTGCTAGAGATAAACACTGAAAGAACAGTGGAAAACTAGCTATTTTGGGGAAAGTTAGTCTTTGAATAAATGAGCCTGAGACAGAAGAAGACTTAAAGCATTTGATGACCTGGCACAGTCACTTCACTACCCTGTCAGCTGAAGCCTCCCTGCTGATAGAGGCTTAATATTCATACAGCATATTTCCTAATACTTACCAGAAAGTTAAGATAACTGATGGTTCCTTCCGCGTCTTTCAATTGTCCTTTGCCCCTTTGGTTGTACTCTTAATTTTTTTCACTAGCATTTTAATAGGGTCACAGAAATTAATCACTAAATACAATACCTTCTGAGTTCTGGGATTAAAGGTGCACCCAGTTCATGCTTGGCTTCTTTTAAGACAGGGTCTCACACTGTGGTCCAGGCTGGCCTACTACTCACTGTACAACCCAGACTGATCTCAAACTCTGCAGGCAATCCCCCTGTTTCAGTTCTCTAAGTGCTGAGCTTACAGGTGTGTGCTTCTAAGCTTAGCTACTAAATAAACGTCATTTCTCCACTTTGAACTTTCAGCTTATCCTCTTTTAATACCCACTATAATTCAGATCTTAAAAAATTATTAAAAGAAAGTTAACAAGGCTTAGTGGTATGCCCCTTTAATTCTAGCACTCAGGAGGCAGAGACAGGTGGATCTCTGTGAATTCAAGGCTAGCCTGGTCTATAGAGTGAGTTTCAGGATAGCCAGAGCTACACAGAGAAACCCTGTCATAAAAAATGAAAAACAAAAACCAAACAAACCCAAAAACAACAACAAAAAGAGCTGAGGTTTAAAGGATGCAAGTAATGTGTGTGTCTGCGTGTGTGTTTGTATCTGTGTATGTATCTGTATATGTGTATGTATGTGTGTGTATGTGTGTTTGTGTGTGTATGTGTGTGGTGTGTATGTGTGTATGGTGTGTGTGTGAGCGCGTGTATGTGTGTGTTTGTATGTATGTGTGTGCACATGTGTGTTGTGTGTATGTGTGTGTTTCTATGTGTGCATGTGTGTGTTGTGTGTGCGTGTGTTGTATGTGTATGTGTAGTGTGTGCGCGTGTGTGTGTTGTGTGTATGTGTGTGTGTGTATGTGTGTGTGTGTGTTTGAATCCCGGGCCTCATACAGTAAGTACTTTGCCACCAAGCTCCACACCGACCCGCCAATTAATATTCCTTAGGAACCTACTGTCTGCCTAATATCTTTCCTATATTTATAAATTCTCTCAGTTTTGGTTTGTCATCCTCTCCTCTCTACAAACACGCCACTCATCATTATAAGTAAACTGTTTAAAAAGGAAGTTCAAGGTTGTCCTTGGCTACATAGTGAGGTTGAGGGTAGTCTGGGCTATATGAGATTCTGTCTCAAATAATTAAAAACGTATCCTATAGAAACAAAACAGAATGTGAAAGTGACCTCAAGGGACATCATGCAGCATCGTGGGTGCTGGAATTTTAAAAAGCAGCACATGACAGACAGACATGCGACAAAGCTCAGGTGGAGAGGTTTTTCATGGGGGAAAGTGAAAGGGTAAAGCGGGTGGAGTGGCTGAGGGGAGACGGCCTCTGGGGTCAGGAGCGGCAGAAGAGAAGAGAGAGGCAGACAGAAAGACAGGCAGAGACAGAGAAACAGAGAAAGGAAGGAAGAGATGTGAGGTCGGCAAGACCCACCTCTCCTCCCCCAGCCCCGCCCCTCCAGACAGGGTTTCTCTGAATTAACAGCTGTCCTGGAGCTTGCTTTGTTGATCAGGCTGGCCTTGAACTCAGAGATCCAACTGCCTCGGCAGTCCAAGAGCTGCGATTAAAGGCGCTCTAGCCCCCTGCAGTTGAGGTTGTACCCTGTCAGGACCCTAAGGGCAGGCCAGCACAGATGCCTGAAGACTAACAATGGGGTAAAGCAGATCTTTCTAGAATGTAAAGGTCCTTGCAAAGCAATGCCCCTTTTCTTAGAAGCTGAATCAAATCTGTGACTCAGGTGGGCGCGGGGCTCCTCAGAGGTCAGTTTTCACCACTGTTACTTAATGTTTACCCTATTGGTACCCCAGAGCGCTGCAGGAACTCTTTAGGACGCAGCGTTATTTAAAAGGCCCTGGTGTCTGAGGTCCTTCACTAGACACATTACATCAACTATACACACGTTCATATTTGCTAATAACGATGGCTATTTGGGGGGTGGTTCAGACCCCCATTCCTTTCTTTATAAAAATATGTGGCAACAGCAGCTAAGCTCTCCCAGTCGAAACCGGATCTGTGTGGCTATTGCAGAGGTTCCGTTCAGCTGTCTGAAATCACCAGACACAAGGTTGCATCTGTAGTCGGTGCACATTTACATGTGGCTCGCATCAATGATTTCTCCAAGTTGTACTTCTGTTACTTATGTGGTTTCATTTCCCTCCGTGGCCTGTCAGTCATCTCCACGCCTTCCACAGACACATGAGAGTGGGAGCTAATGGTGGGCTCTGGATAGCGGCAGCATGAGTCTTCTTGCTGGCAGGACATGCCGTGTGTGTGTGTGTGTGTGTGTGTGTGTGTGTGTGTGTGTGTGTGTATGGGGGGGAGGCATTTTGCATGCATGCATGTCTATGTACCACACAAGCGCAGTGCCTGTGGAGACCAGAGGGTGTCAGATGTCAGATCCCTCAGAACTGGAGCTCCAGATGGTTTTTAGACATGTGGGTGCTGGGTAATGAATTTGGATCCTCTGTGAGAGCAGCCAGTGCTTTTAAGTGAAGGACCATTTCCCCAGGCCAGAATTCATGCTTTTAAGAAAAGTTACACGAACCCTCCCAACCCCCAGCTTTCAAGGGTGTGTGTGCGTATGTATAACTAAAACACCGCCTATGCCCATTAAAGCCCTGTGAACTCCAGCCGTGCATGTCGGCAGGGAATCGATCCTCCCCAACCACCCCAGCCCCCTAGATCAGAGAACATCACTTCTTCCCACATGTTGTATCTACTTCCTCCAGGCCCACATCGAGAGGCTTTGCTGATGCTTCCTTCTGGGTGTTTCATAACTGTCTCGTGGTCTGCTTTACCTCTCTCACTTAGTGTGAAGCCCTTTATCTTATTTCTCAAACAGAGGAAGGCAAGGCTTTCATGTTTAACAGATGTTATTAAGGTTTGAAATGAACACACGTTACTATTCTGAAGAAAATAAAAACTGAGACTGGTTCCATCATATCCCTTCATTTAAAGTCCCGACAGACATGTTTTCTCTCTACTCTTATTCAACCGCTGTGCTGCTGGAGCCCTAACCCTAAATGGTAACCCTTACTCTAAACCTTAACCCTAATTCCTAATGCCTAACCCTAATCCCTAACCCTATCCCCTAACCGTAACCCCTAACCCCTAATCCTAATCCTAACCCCTAACAGTAACCCCTAACCCCTAACCCTTTCAACTGCTTCACTTCTCCTGTCATCAGGTAGAGGAAGTAGAAATCCAACAGCTAGAACAAACCAAATCTGTTTAAAACAATGACACTTCCACATAACTGGAGGCCAGACTACTAACAAGATGGCATCTACCATTTCTGGGGGATAGATGTGTCTTTCAGTCCTGCGGGGCTGAAGAGATGGCTCAGTATTTGAGAGCATTTGCTGCTCTTGCAGAAGACCAAGGTTCAGTTCCTGCACTGATGCGGAGGTGTACAACCATCTGTAAACTCCAGTTCCAGGGGATCTGATGCCCTCTTCTGGCCTCTGAGGGCACCCAGCACTCACGTTGTTCACATAGACTCATACAGGCAAAATATTCACACTCATTAAAACAAGTAAATCTTAAAAAGACCTCACTGAACTAAGTACAAATTTCTCCTGAGCTCCTACCTCCTAGTACAGGCACAGCTCCAGATTTAAATAAGCACTAACAAATTATTCCCAATGCCAAACCATTCAGCCATATTTGTTTCTTAGTTATTTATGGCCACTCTGGTTATATGAGAGATCCCAAAGAATAAGGGCTTTCCCTGGCCTCTTCCCCTGATTCTGGTCCTGTTCTGTGGTGGGTTGACAATGAGATCGAGGACAAGTCACCTGACCTCTTGAAACTATTTCACACATAGAAGAAGGAGAATGTTATCAGCCTCCACAATTTAGTGAAAAGTAAATGAAAGAATTTGTAGTGAAGACATAAGGACTATGGTGTAGCTTTAGTGGAACAATATATGCTTGGCATGACCTTGGTGTGCACAAGGCCCTGGGTTAGTATAGAAAGAAAAAAAGAGAGAAAAAAGGAAAATGAAACACCTTAAAAACTGTGTGTAAAGGCTAGAGAGATGGTACAGTGGTTAAGAGTACTTGTGACTTAATTAAGTCTTGGGGTTTCAGTTGCTATGAAGAGACACCATGACCCCAGTAGCTCTTATAAAGGAAAACATTCAACTGGGGTGGCTTACATTTTCAGAGGTTTAGTCCATTATCATTATGGTGCAACACGGTGGTGTGCAGGCAGACAGGGTGCTGGAGAAGTAGCTGAGAGCCCTGCATCTTGACTTGCAAGTGACAGGAAGTAGTCTGAGCCACTGGGCATGGCTTGAGCATATATAAGACCTTAAAGCCTGCCTCCACAGCAACATACTTCCTCCAACAAGACCACACCTACTCCAACAAGGCCACACCTCCTAGTAGTGTGTTGGGTTTTTTTTTTTTCTGGAGAAATAAAGTCAAGAGGATATAAAGTTATCATTGGGGCTTGTAGGGCCTTGATTCTAGGACACACATACCCTCATCCAAACCTGAAGATGCTCAAGTCCCAAAACAAAATGACTTAATACTTATGTGTTTCCTATGTAGTTCTGTATACTTTAAGTCACTTCTGTGTATATATGTTGTAATATATATACTAGTAAATGTTATATAGATGGGCCTAACTACATAGTACATAACAGAGACAAGGTAACATTATTTTAATATTTTTAAAAGGTTGTTATTTTTATTTTATGCATATAGATGTATTTGTGTGCATGCCTAGTGTTCACAGAGGCCAGAAAAGGGCAGTGGATTCCCTGGAACTGGAGTTACATATGGTTGGGAGCTGCCATGTGGGAGATGTATTTGTGTGCATGCCTAGTGTTCACAGAGGCCAGAAAAGGGCAGTGGATTCCCTGGAACTGGAGTTACAGATGGTTGGGAGCTGCCATGTGGGTGCTTTGTGAGAGCAAGGTCCTCTGTGACAGCACCCAATGCTCTTAACCACTGAGCCATCGGTTCTCAATCTGTGGGACCCAACCCTTAGAAGGGTAACATCAGATATTTACATTATAATTTATAAAAGTAGCAAAATTACGATGATTACGATGCCATGAAAATAATTTTGCAGTTGGGGTCACTACAACACAAGAAGCTGTATTAAAGGGTTGCAGCACTAGGGAGGCTGAGAAGCACTGCTCTAGGCTGTGTGACACTATTTCTTTTGTAAGTTTGCTGGTGCTTTTTGGAGGGAGAGTGGAACTTGAGCTTGTCATGTAGTCAAGCCAGCCTCAAACCTGAACACAAGGACAAAAAGCATAGGTAACAACTGACTTCAAATACTTTAAAAAATATATTTTTATTACCTTAAGTATGTGTTTGTGCCTGTGTATGTGAGCGCAGGTACCCCAGAGACCAGAGGAATCAGAACCCCCTGGACCTGGAGTCACATGATCTGAGTGCTGGGAATTGAGCTCCGGTCCTCTGGAAGAGTGGTCCGTGTTCTTCAGCGATGAGCCATCTCTCCAGTCCCCTAGATTACTCTTAAACCAACAGCTGATGAGTTGAATGCAAGGGTGGTAATGATGGTTAATTGAATTACAGCTGCCCAGGAGATTGGTGAGGCACACCTTTGGGTATCTTCCAGGGTGTTTCCAGAGTGATGGACTGATGGTGGGGAGGCTCCTCAGTACCATTCTATGTGGGGTCACTGGATGGAATAAAAAGGGGTGAAAGAGGAAGGGATCAGAGAGGGCAGACAAGATGGCTCCGGGGGTGAGGGTGCTTGCCTGACATCCTGAATTCTGTCCCAGAACCAGCATGGTGGAAGGAGAGAACTGACCCCAACAAGTTATCCTCTTACAAACCGTGCATCGCAGAGAAGTGGGAACAAAGTGAGGGAGGGCAGGACACAGCCAGAGATGTTAACCTGATCTGAGGGCCCAAGGAACTGAGGCCTCCACTCTAGTAATCTCAAAAACAAAACAAAATAGCTGCTTGTGACAGAAAGACATCATGAGACAGAGCCCAGGTGGAGATGGGGAAAGGGGGTGGTGGAGGCAGAGAGAGAGAGAGAGAGAGAGAGAGAGAGAGAGAGAGAGAGAGAGGAAAGGAGAAGGAGGGAGGGAGGAAAGGAGAGAGAGAGGGAAGGAGGGAGGGGACAGAGAAAGAGAGCGAGAGAGAGAGAGAGACAGAGAGAGAAACAGAGAGAGAGACAGAGAGAGAGACAGAGAGAGAGACAGAGAGAGAGAAAGCTGGGCAAGGCCCACCTTCTAAAAGGGAACCTAGTGACCTTGCACAGGAGGTCTTAGTGGCTGCAGCTGAGGACCTATCCTGAAAGCAAAGGAGGCAAATTCTCTTCACCCTTTTGTTGCCGTCAGGCCCGAAATAACCCTAGTGATCCTGTCGGCTCTGGAGAGAGCAATCTGCTTCACCACCTGCACTGTTGAAATGCTAATCTCGCCAGAAGCACCTGTCACACTACTCTGGGCACCCTGTGGTACTGGGGATGTGCTAGCACTACAGTTGGTGCATTTGTGTGCAAACTGGAGCTTCAGGACCTGGGAACACTCGCCTCTCCTTACTTTATCACACAGGACACTAGCAGTGATGGCTTTGGTCAAAAGAGTTAATGGTCCTGTGCCCATTTCCTCCTTTGTAAAATGAGCCTGCAACAACGTTCCTGTGGTGGTGCTCCCTTGAGTGTTAAATAAGAGATTTTAGGTCAAGCCCTTGGAGGTGCAAATGGCACAGCATTTACAAATGTTAATCGCTGTGCCTGGAGAGTCCCAGGACACAGCTGGGGAGAATGACTCTGGCTGTAACTACTACAGCTCTGAAGACACACATCTTAGTGCTTCCCAGCTAGGGAACCTAGGGCCCACCCCATGGCCAGTCTCTTCCCATCCCTCCTTACTGTTTCCAGAGAAGCTCATGCTTGTGGGTCATGGTCGCACTTCTACACAACACCCAGGTTTTTGTGAGTGTTTTAAGATTGACTTTTATTTCTTTTTGTGTCTATGTGTCTGTGTGTGTGCTTGTGAGTGCAGCTGCCTGGATGGCTTAGTTAGGGATTCTACTGCGGTGAAGGAACACCATGACCATGACAATTCTGTCTGTCATTGTTGTGTGTTTTTTGTTTTTCGAAACAGTAGCCTTCGCCTTTAATCCCAGCACTTGGGAGGCAGAGGCAGGCGGATCTCTGTGAGTTCGAGACCAGCCTGGTCTACAAGAGCTAGTTCCAGGACAGGCTCCAAAACCACAGAGAAACCCTGTCTCGAAAAACCAAAACCAAAACCAAAAACAAAAAAAACAAAAAAAAACAAAAACAGTAGCCTTGGCTGTCCTGGAACTCGCTCTGTAGGCCAGGCTCTCCAACACCTCACAGAGATCTGCCTGCTTTTGCTTCCTGAATGCTGTGATTAAAGGCGGGCACCACCACTATCCTGAAGCAATTCTTTTTTTTATGTATACAATATTCTGTCTGTGTCTATGCCTGCAGGTCAGAAGAGGGCACCAAACCCCATTACAGATGGTTGCGAGCCACCATGTGGTTACTGGGAATTGAACTCAGGACCTTTGGTAGAGTAGGCAGTGCTCTTAACCACTGAGCCATCTCTCCAGCTCTCCCCCCCCCCCATGGCAACTCTTATAAAGGATAACATTTAATTGGGGCTGGCCTACAGTTTAAGAGGTTCAGTCCATTGTCATCCTGGCGGGAAGCATGGCAGCAAGCAGGCAGATGTGGTCCTGGAGAAGGAGCTGAGTTGTACATCTGTAGGCAGCAGGAAGTGCATGCCACACTGGGCATAGCTTGAGTATCTGAGACCTTAAAGCCTGCCTCCCAGTGGGACACTTCCTCCAACAAGGCCACACCTCCTAGCAGCCACTCACTATAGGCCGAGCATGAGAGCCTTTCCTACTTAAACTACCACACTGAGAAAGCCAGAAGAGGGTCTCTGACTCCCTTGGAGCCAGGGTTACTTTGGGTTATGGGCTCCCTGATGTGGGTGCTGGGATTTGAACTCAAGACTTTTGCAAGAGCGGAATACATTCTTACTCATTGAGCCATCTCTCCAGCCAAACATCTTTGGTTTTGTTTACATTTTTCTCCTTTGTTCTACATTTCAGGCCGCCAATGTGGCTCTCTTTGGAGTTCCCCTTGCTTTCACTAGACAGGTAACTATTCTATAAACAGTGATATCATCAAACAGTCACACAGTGTGTGTGTGTGTGTGTGTGTGTGTGTGTGTGTGTGTGTGTGTGTGTGTGCATTCTATTGCTTTGCTGATACACGAAGTCTGTGGTCCAACTTCCACCACCCACCCCATCCCAACACAGCTTTCTCCCTGACTCCATCTAACCAGTGTGTGTTTATGGAATTTATTTCTCCTAATCCACAAAAACCTTCCCGCAAACAGCGAAACACACGTGGGTCTGAGTCACAGACAAACAGTCGAGCTGTTGTGTCCTGGAGCTCTGTCGGTAAACTGTGGAGATCCCAGAGCAGCAGCCTCTACTTCCGGCTGACAGGCGGAAAGCTGCTGTTTCTAGCGAATGATCTCGGGACTTCGGAGTGAGGAAAGGAAAGCGCGGGCGGTTTCAGGTTGAACCTGTTTGGTGTCTTTTTGCTGCAGGGAGGCAGCCAACCACACACAGTCCGGGCGGCGTCTGCTTTCTCTGTGCCAAATTGCAGCGCTCTTGCGGTGAACACGGAGGGACTGTTTCCCTATCTAGACAGGGGCTGCTTTGTAAGCCAAATGACTAGCCCACGATGCTGGCCAATAGGGGAATGGTCTCAGAAAAGAAAGCTACTCGCAAAAGCGTCTCCTCGACTGTGGGTGTCACAACCCAGCTCTGTAAAACCCAACAAAGGCTGCTAACTCTGCTACCAATAGTTTTTCTTCCCCAGAACACAAGAGCCTATAATGTATTCATCCTGGCAGCTTGCTGCAGCCTAGTCCCGACACTCTCCTCTGGTTCCACGGTGGGGAAACTTTCTTGTTCTCATATTCCCTCTACTTTCCTCCGGTTAGCTTGACATTGTCCTCTGCCTACTTAAGATTCATGGTGAGTTCACTTATACATGCGTATGTATGAAGACATTTATCATACTTGCCTTTGTTTGCGCTTGGTGTATTTTAGTCATTTCTCGTGTGTGAAAATCTTTTGAAAACATAACTTCCTTTTCCATGCTTATTTTCATATATTTTGTGCTGACTATATTCCCATGCCATAAGGTTTTGTCTCCTCCATGTCTTCTGGGATATCTCTTTTTTTTTCCTGTGCAGTCTCCTCTTCTGTTACAGAAACAATGAACAATGTGTTCCTTGTTTTCCAGCGAGGGTCCTCTCTATGGCAGGGGAGCCTGCGGGAGGCTGAGCCTGACCCAGCTCTGCCGTCAGTCATCAGTGTGAGGCATCTCTGCCACCTTGTTCATCTGGATATGCCCACCGACCAGGGCATCGGTGTCTGAATCCTCAAGATTAGCATTTTAAGCATGCAAAGCAAAAGTCCAGCTTTTGTGCTGGCGAGAGAGATGGCTCAAGAGAGGGAAGGTGCTTGTTACCAACTCAGGCAAATGGTCATCCGACCTTCATATATGCACCATGGCACACATACACGTATACACACACACACACACACACACACACCAGTCATAGACACAGTGGGTCAGAAACAATTGTAATTTTAAAAAAATCAGCATTTCTTCTGCTCCACTGGCTCTGTGACTTGGCCCAAGTACATGACTCACACTGCTTCTGTAAGTGACTTCTGTCAGGTCATTGGTGACTTTTATGGGATATGCATCCTGAATGGCCGGGACACTTTCATGAACAGAGAATGAACAAAAACATTTGATCCTCTAAATGAGCTCGGTTTTGTTGGCTTTTCTCAGCCGAGAGAGCATTGAACCATTTTCCCCAGGTCATCTCAGGCGCTTACAGAACTGAAGGCTCAGCCCTGAGTAGTTATTTAATATTTCAACTTATACCCTGCTTCCTGCATCACTTAGCCACTACCTCCTTCAACCTCTGAACTGTTCCTCTTCCACACTGCCCGCTAGGATGCAGCATTTACTAAACTCATATTAACAGACTTAAGATTGTGCATTTGGGATTATCTATCTTTGTGGCTAGGCTAGCCACCTTCGTGAATACTTACACCATGCAGGGAACTCTGCCTTGATTAGCCCTCCTGCCCCATCACAGGTGATCAGAATAGGCTTGGCTATGTTCTAGGCCAAGCCGGAGAAGCTGATAGGAACCAGCAGGGGGAATGATAACCTGTGTCAAACTGAGAAATAGCACACTAGGCACTTACCCAAGGAAGGCAAAAATAGGTATAAATAAAAGGCTTACCAAAAATAAATAAATAAATAAATAAAAGGCTTGAGGTACAGGCTACCATTGCGGGGGAAATTGGCTATTTGCCCCCCACTAGATGGGCTTTCCCACTAGGTTAGACTCAGCCCTGTGTTAACTGAGCTAAACTTGACAACCAAACTTGTGTATATTTAAGGTGTGTAATGTTTTGATATACACATACATCATGAAATGATGCCGATTAAAATAGCTGTCCTATCACATTGCTTTCAATTGTGTGTGTGTCTTTGTGTTCACAGATTTGCTCTAGGGGTGTGGTGGCACAAGCACCAGGGCAGTGGC
Organism: Microtus ochrogaster; assembly: GCF_000317375.1. Taxonomy (NCBI): domain Eukaryota; kingdom Metazoa; phylum Chordata; class Mammalia; order Rodentia; family Cricetidae; genus Microtus; species Microtus ochrogaster. The sequence continues at coordinate 995,432 of NW_004949118.1, read as the reverse complement.
AGGCAGAACTCTGCAAACTGAA
>NW_004949118.1:993777-995310 GCF_000317375.1 Microtus ochrogaster | reverse complement strand
TATATATATAAATAAATCCACTCTAGCAGATGTCGCAACAGTGTGTATGACTTACAGCTCACATGGGCCTAGAGCTACAGCTCCATTGGACCCAACGACCTCTTCTGAACTCTGAGGGCCCCTGCACTTCACATATGCATAGTCACAGATACACATATTCACATAATAAAAATAGAATATTGTGACTGGAGACACTGCTCAGTCGTTAAGAGCGCTTGCTACTGTGTCAGAGGACCCAAGTTCTATTCTCAGCACCCACTTTTTTTAAATTGAGGTGCAGCTTTAATATTTTTAAGTATTTATTTATTTATTAATTATGTATACAGTATTCTGTCTGTGTGTATGCCTGCAGGCCAGAAGAGGGCACCAGACCCCATTACAGATGGTTGTGAGCCACCATGTGGTTGCTGGGAGTTGAATTCAGGACCTTTGGAAGAAGAGGCAATGCTCTTAACCACTGAGCCATCTCTCCTGCCCCTTAGTACCCACTTTTGGTGGCTAACCAAAATCACCAAAAGGTGATTACCTGTGACTCTAGTTCCAGGGGATCTGACAACCTATTCTGGACACACGCACAGACACACATGCACACACACACGGATAAATTAAATATTTTAAAATAATCTTGGGCTGAGAGATGGCTCTGAGGTTAAGACTACTGGACCACTCTCCCAGAGGTCTTGAGTTCAATTCCCAACAACCATATAGTGGCTCATAACCATCTATAATGAGATCTGGTGTCCTCTTCTGTCATGCAGGCAGAACACTACGTACATAAGAAATAAATTTAAAAAATAAAAAACAAAATAATCTTTATAAAAAAACTCTCTTAGTGAATCGAGAACATTTAGGATGGACTTGCAGCGCTGTTCCAGTGTGCGCTAGCCATGGTGCTACACGCTGGACCTCCAGAGTCTAGTCATTTCATAACTGAATGGAATACTTTCTCGTATTTACCAATCTGCAAATAAAGACACAGAGACTTACTATTAATTACGAAACCTTGGCCTTTAGCTTAAATTTGTTTCCAACTAGCCTTTATAACTTAAATTAACCCATATTTTTAAATCTACATTCTGCCTTGTGGCCATTACCTCATCCCCATACTGCACGTTCTATTTCCCCTCTGGCTCCATGGAGTCTCCTCACTTTTCTTCTTCCCAGAATTCTCTCTGTCCTTCTGGAAGTCCCGCCTGTTCTCTCCTGCCTAGCTATTGGCCGTCCAGCTCTTTATTACACCAGTCTCAGCAATATATCTTCACGCAGTGTCCAGACACCCACGAGAACTCAAAACTCATATCTCTTGATGATCATCTGCCCACGTCACCAAACCCCAGGCCTGGAAGCCACTGATCTGCTCGCAGTTACAAGTTTCTCTCTGCCGTTGTCCACATGAACTCATGCGGCGCTCCTCTCCTTCTCAGGCAGGTGCACGCGTGTCGGCGGACTCCAGTGTTAAACAGCTCTCCTCCACAGGCAGGTACACGGGTGTGGCCGGACTCCAGTGTTAAACAGTTCCCCTCCACAGGCAGG
>NW_004949118.1:992289-993677 GCF_000317375.1 Microtus ochrogaster | reverse complement strand
TGGCCGGACTCCAGTGTTAAACAGTTCCCCTCCACAGGCAGGTGCACGGGTGTCGCCGGACTCCAGTGTTAAACAGCTCTCCTCCACAGGCAGGTGCACGCGTGTCGCCGGACTCCAGTGTTAAACAGCTCTCCTCCACATGTGGGCACCATACTTGCCCTTTAACCTGTGGCCATGCATGCAGGTTGTTTCCTGCATCTGTGGTGTGCCGAGAAACGCTGCAGTGGATGAGCGCAGGGGTCTCTCTGAGACACGTTAATCTTTCCTGGACTCATGCCCCATCTTTAATGCCTTTAAGTCTCCTTGTTGGGACTGGAGGCAGACTGCTGAGAGCTGCCGGGTGGGTGCTGGAACTCGAACCTGGGTCCTCTGGAAGAGCAGTCAGTGCTCCTAAATTGAAGGTAATCATACTTACCTCAGGGTTTTAGAAGAATTATATGTGACAAAAGTGTGTGTAACCTAACAGAACTTTATTTTGTGTTTTTATTTATTTCCTTTTAGACTATGAGGCCCAGGCAGGCTGGCTTTAAACTCACTATATAACTAAGGATGACTTTGAATATATACAATATTCTGTCTGTGTGTATGCCTTCAGGCCAGAAGAGGGCACCAGACCTCATTACAGATGGTTGTGAGCTACCATGTGGTTGCTGGGAATTGAACTCAGGACCTTTGGAAGAGCATGCTCTTACCCTCTGAGCCATCTCTCCAGCCCGACTTTGAATTCTTTATAAAGAGACATTAAAAAGATTATTTTAATTAAGCTTATGTGTCCGTGCGTGTGAGAACAGGTGTCTGAGGAAGCCAGAGAAATCAGCTCCTCTGGAGCTGGAGTTACAGACAGTTATGAGCCGCCTGATATGGGTGCTGGGAACTGAACTTTGGGTCCTCTTCAAGAGCAATATTTGCTCCTAACTGTGGAGCCGTCTTTCTAGCCCCTTCAAACTTGTGAGCCTCCTGCTTTCACTTCTAGCGTTTTACACGCATGTTCCACCATGCCTAGTTTATGCAGGCTAGGGATCGAACCTGGGCCTTCATGCAAACTAGGCAAGCTCTCCAGCAGCCCAGCTACATCCCCAGACCTTAAGTCTTTTTCAAATGGAAATAAAGGAAGCAGAACCTTTCAAAATCAACACTTCCAATAAAGAATGGAGTGTGTAGAGAAATAAAAGATTGATGCAGCACAAAATTCTATTTTAAGCCGACTCTGTCTGTTGTTAGTACTCGTGAGAGTGTGCTTAGTACTCTGCACTGTGCCTGGCAGATCCCAGCACTCAGTCACCTTGCTTTCTGTGACTAGCTTCGAAACAAGACACTTGGGGCTGGAGAGATGGCTCAGGGGTTAAGAGCATTGCCTGCTCTTCCAGAGGTCCTGAGTTCAATTCCCA
>NW_004949118.1:989984-992189 GCF_000317375.1 Microtus ochrogaster | reverse complement strand
TTGTATACATAATAAATAAATAAATAATTAAAAAAAAAATCTTTAAAAAAAAGAGAAAGAAACAAGACACTCCTTTGCCTCCGGCACCCCAGGTCACCCAGTTGACTGGTGACTTCTATGCATCCACCCACCCTGCTGTTGTGATTCACCACAGCAGCCACAATTTCACTTGGAAACCCTGGGATTTATGAGGCCATTTTCCCTTTAGTCTTTCCCCATCCTCGCTCACTTGCTCTTCGGAGGCCAACAGGGGGGAAACAAACCCAGGGCTCCTCATGGAAGTCACTTGTCACTGCCACTGAGGGGAAAAGATATGAAAAGCCAGGCTACACGATAAAATGTCACGTATTTTAGCAGGATGCACACTCTGATAGATATTTGAGTGTTGAGGTCCTTCAGCTAACCCTCAAGCAGAGGCAGGATGCACCAAAGGCAGGCAAGGGTACTGCCTGGGCACATTTCCATACCAAAGAGCATGAGGTGTGGGACAGCTGCTGCCTTTGTCTTCCCAACAAAACATCCGGCTTTACACTAGAGGCTTGGTCTTTCCAGATCCCGAAGGATGCCCACGGGACTGGCTACTGAGGTGGACACACAATCCGCCCCATCCAATCCTGCCAACCCAGCTCTGTTTACACAGTGCAACCAGGCATTGTCCCAAGCTAGTCAGTCATATTTCTTCCAGAGAGGTTTGCCGTGTGACATACCGGGAAAGCTGGGAAGGGTCTGCCTCTCTGAGGATGAGTCATAGGCAAACAGGAGGCTTCTCTCCTGGAACACGGGAAGTACATTTTTGGATCAGAAGAGAATGAGGCCACATGCAAAGAGAAACAGAGACAAACCTGGGAGGAAGAGCAGGCAAGGGAAATACGATCCTTGATGACATCATTTCAGCACCTGAGTTCACCTGTGACTAAAGCCTTTGTTCGGTTAAGAGCCTTGTGAAGGCAGAAACCGAGTTCTGAGTTTCCCACCCCCACCTCTTTCCCAGCTCCAGGCTTCATAAGTGAGTGTGAAGGTTTTTTGTTTTAATATTTAAAAGATTTAAGCTTAATTGTGTGTGTGTATGTATGGTGTGTGTTTCTCATGGAGGCCAGAGATTTATGCTTCATTGTGTGTGTGGTGTGTGTATGTATGGTGTGTGTTTCTCATGGAGGCCAGAGATTTGTGCTTAATTGTGTGTGTGGTGTGTGTATGTGTGGTGTGTGTTTCTCATGGAGGCCAGAGATTTATGCTTAATTGTGTGTGTGTGTGTGGTGTGTGTTTCTCATGGAGGCCCAAGGGGTCAGATTCCCGGGGAGCAGAGTTACCAGTGGTACAAGCAGCTGTGAGAAACCAAATGTGAGGACTGGGAACTGAACTTGGGTGTTTCACAAGAGTAGTGTGCGCTCTTAACTACCGAGACTTTTCACCAGTCCCATGGTGTCTTAGTTAGGGTTTCTATTGCTGTGAAGAGACACCGTGACCACAGGAGCTCTTATAAGGAAAACATTTGGCTTAAGTGGCTCACTTACGGTTTCGGTTATCAGCATGGCCGGGAGCACACTGGCACACTGGCACACATGGTGCTGGAGGAGGAGCTGAGAGGCCTACATCCTGCAGGCAACAGGAAGTCTGCTGACTGTCACACTGAGCGAAACTTGAACAAAAGAGATCTCAAAGCCCACTCCCACAGTGAGACACTTCCTCCAACAAAGCCACACTTCTTAATAGTGCCACTCCTTTGGGGAGCCATTTTCTTTTTCTTTCTTTTCTTTTTTTTTTTTTTTAAATTTTCGAGACAGGGTTTCTCTGTGGTTTTGGAGCCTGTCCTGGAACTAGCTCTGTAGACCAGGCTGGTCTCGAACTCACAGAGATCCGCCTCTGCCTCTGTCTCCCGAGTGCTGGGATTAAAGGCGTGCGCCACCATTGCCCGGCCGGGGAGCCATTTTCTTGTAAACAACCATAAAGGTTGAAGAAAGGAAACTTACTTTTTGATATACAAGGAGAATTTGGACAGGAGCTACTCTTACGATTGGGGGGGAGTTAGGACCTTAGCGGCGGGTGGGTCCAAACCACGGTGGGTGAGAGAATACACCTTGCAGACAGAGCTTGAGCATGGAGTTTATTGAGATAAAGGGAATCGGAAAGGAAGAGAGAATAGGGGTTGGGGGAGACAGAGATCTGCTTGCCTCTTGAGAAGAATGGCAGGGAGAGAGAGAGAGA
>NW_004949118.1:989210-989811 GCF_000317375.1 Microtus ochrogaster | reverse complement strand
GGAGAGGGGGGAGAGAGAGAGAAAGACCCTTAAAGGGACCTTTTGCACCTGTGTACAGACTAGGAACCGCTTGCCATGCGTCACTAGGGGTGACGAACTGTACCAGGTTCCCAAGGGGTAGAGCCAAGGTGTGCCTAGATACTAAAAGCTGCCATCCGTGATGGAGAGGATGGGAGCAGAGTAGGAAGGGCGGCCCAGAGAAAGAAGGGGAGAGGGTAATAGAAGGCCACAAACCCTCACATCTTAAGTAAATTGGAGTAAAAAAATTGTCAGTTGGCTTCTTGGTAAAAACCCAAATTTTAAAGAAAGATTTATTTTATATGTATGAGCATTGGCCTGCCTGGATGTCTGTGCATTATGTGCACACAGTTACCACGGATGTTGTAAACCACCTCGGCGGGTTACTCAGTCTAGGGGTGTAACCCGCCTGGCTGATCAGTTATTCCAGGGTCCCGGAGAGGCACTATCTGGAAGATAATGGGCGAGAGAGAGGAAGGAGGCCATGCTAGGTTTGTCAGAGTCTCCGTTTATTAGAGACAGGGTTACAGCTTATATAGGATAAGGAATTGGGGGGGGGGGCGCACAGGGGCCTGGACTCTTG
>NW_004949118.1:987041-988740 GCF_000317375.1 Microtus ochrogaster | reverse complement strand
GGAGAACACTGGGCACCAACGCGGGTCCTCTGAGAGCACTGGGTACCAACGTGGGTCTCTGGACGAGCACTGGGCACCAACGCGGGTCCTCTGGACGAGCACTGGGCACCAACGCGGATCCTCTGGAGAGCACTGGGCACCAACGCGGATCCTAGGCAAAACAAGCACACACACTGTGGTAGTTTGAATGTAGTTTGTTTGTGGCTCCCATAATCTCATAGGGAGTGGCACTATTAGAAGGAGTGGCTTTGTTGGAGTGGGTGTGGCCTTGTGGAGGAAGTGTGTCACTGTGGGGTGGGCTTTAAAGTTTCTTATGCTCAGGATACCAGCCGGTGATTCAGTTGAACTCCTGTTGCTTGTAAGATGTAGGACTCAGTTCCAGCACCATGTCTGCCTGCATGCTGCCATGCCCCCTGCCATGATGATAATGGACTAGACCTCTGAAACTGTGCCCCCTCAAACGTTATTCTCAATTAAATGCTCATGGTGCCTCTTCACAGCAATAAAAACCCTAAGACCCATACAACATAGAAATAAATTATTATTATTATTATATAAAGCCAGGTAGATGGCATACACACACCTTTAATCCTAGCACTCTGAAAGCAGAGGCAAATGGGTCTCTCTGAGTTCAGGGCCAGTCTGGTTTACATAGTGAGTTCCAGGCCAGCCAAATATACATAGTGAGATCCTGTTTCAAAAAAACAAACAGAAAAATCCTATTATTTCATGGTATAAAACTACTTTGTCGGTAATATACTGAGATAAAGGTTCTGAGATAAAGGTTTCAAGACACACCCAAGGCTCTGGATCTGGATGAGGATGGCAGACACATCCTTGCTGTGGTTTGCTGGTGGGCAGTGCTCTAGGCTGGTGCCTTTTGAAGACACTGTGAACTTAGGGCGGGGCCTACTGGAAGGCCTTTAGGAGCCTGAGAGAATACCACTGAAGGGGGTTGGGGGATCTGATCCAGGCTGTCTTTCTCTCTGTTCCGCTGCCATTAGCCATCCTTACCAAAAGTCCAAGGCAATGGGGTCACTCAATCTTAAACCTGGATCTCCAAACTATGAGGCAAACACACCCGTTGTTACTTCATAAGGCACTACACTAGTTCCCCACCCTGTCCCCACCCCAGAAAAACAAAAACAACAACAGTCCAAAAAAAAAAAAAAAACCAAAACAAAACCAGAGTTTCATTGTGTTCTGGCTTCATGGCTGGTCTCAACCTCACAAAGATGGAAGATCTACCTGCCTCTGTCTCCCGAGTACTTCCATCAAAGATATGTACGGCCTCACCTGTCCGGTTATTTTCTGTAACAAAAGACCTGACAGCAAACAACTTCAGGATTGAAGGGTTTGTTTTGGCTTATATTTTATAAACGGGGACACCGTATCATGGCAGAAAGGCCTTGTGGCAGGAGTCACATTGTGTTAGAAATCAGAACATAAACAGAGCACGGGCTGGACTATTAAGTCTCAAGGCCCACCCTTAGTGATCTGCTTCCTCCCAAAGACTCCATAGCCTTCCAAAGAAACACCACTACCTGCTGATCATAATTTCCTTCCTTCAAGGTTCCACTGATAAAAGATTCAAAATAGCTGGGCGGTGGTGGTGCACGCCTTTAATCCCAGCACTCGGGAGGCAGAGGCAGGAGGATCTCTGTGAGTTCGAGACCAGCCTGGTCTACAAGAGCTAGTT
>NW_004949118.1:985054-986941 GCF_000317375.1 Microtus ochrogaster | reverse complement strand
GGCAGGAGGATCTCTGTGAGTTCGAGACCAGCCTGGTCTACAAGAGCTAGTTCCAGGACAGGCTCCAAAACCACAGAGAAACCCTGACTCGAAAACCACCCCCTCCAAAAAAAAAAAAAAAAAAGATTCAAAATAAAAATCAAGCAAACAAAAAGCCCAAGCCAACGAAAGGGCAAGAGTACATTTACGGGAAAGCCAGGAAGGCAAGCTGAGTGAGCCAGCGTGAATATGATACCGGACGGAGCATTTTCAGGACCACAAAGATGGGCAAGAACAGGCACGGAGCCTTCCCCAGAAGACCCAAGCTCTCCAAACCCAGCCTGTGAGGGGCCTGGCAGTCTCTGGGGACGTTGGGAACCCAGCTGCGATGCTGTGAAAAGCACAAGCCACATGAACAGTCCGGGCGCATGTCCTGCCAACAGCCCTGCTGAGCTGCCAACTGCCCCTCTGTCCCTGCCAGCCACGGGAAGGAGCCACTGAGACGGACCCGCCCAGCCAAACGCCCTGATGAACACAACCACAGCCCACATCACACACAGCTGAAAACTGGCCCTTCAGACACAGTAAACACACAGAATCATCGGCGATAATAAAACGGGTATTGCTTTTGACCACCAAGCTTTAGGACTGTTAAATAACAATAAATAATCAAGGCAAGGGCCCAGGGGAACCAAAGCTAATGAAAGATTCTCTTTTGAGCCTTTCCTTCTTCTTAGCACTCCTCCCCGCTTCTAGGGAAAATTTGCAAATATTTTCTACCGTTTTTAATTTTTTTTTTTAAGAAAGGAGTACATGTAGCCCAGGATAGCCTCAAATTCACTATGTTACAAGTGCTTTGAGTTTCAGATCTTCCTGCCTCTACCTCCTGAGGGCTGGGATGACACGCGTGCATTACCACCCGGGTTTATTCAGTGCTGGGGATTGAAGCCAGGCCCAGGTATGTGCCAGACAAGCAAGCGACCAGCGGAGCCACACCCCAACCATGATGCTTGATTTCTATCCCTTGCCTGGCATCAAAGTGAGAAGAGATGGGGTGATATATCTTGAGATGAAGAATTATGAAAATGATCCAACTCTGTATGAGAAGTTTCTGCCCACGAAAGGAAAAAAGTAATTGAAGAATACAAACAAGGGCTGGGAGTATAGTGGTGGTTTCTCGCCTAGCATATGTGAGGACCACAAAACCAATTATGCTGAATTAAGTTAATATTTAATGTTTTTTTTAAAAAAAGGCAGTGGCAGATTTAGAATAAATCTTTAAAGACAATCAAACAAGCAAGGAAAGACACTGTCTTAGTTGCTTTCTGTTGCCATGATAAAACACCAAAGCCAGTTTAAAGAAGGGTTTATTTAGGATTTATGGTTCCAGGGGGATGAGTCCCGCTCATCACTGTTCCGCCGAGGAAGCACACAGGTAGGCATAGTGACTGGAGCTGGAAGCTGAGCACCGAGGCTCACATCTTGACCAACAAACGTGAAGTAAAATGACTAACAGGGAGTGGCAATGGCTTGTGAATCCTGAAAGCCTGCCCCCAGGGACGAGCTTCCTCCAGCAAGGCTGTTCTTTTTTTTTTTTTTTAATTGTTATTATATTTATTTATTTATTATGAATACAATATTCTGTCTATATATGTGCCTACAGGCCAGAAAGGGCACCAGATCTCATTACAGATGGTTGTGAGCCACCATGTGGTTGCTGGGAATTGAACTCAGGACCTTTGGAAGAGCAAGCAATGCTCTTAATCACTGAGCCATCTCTCCAGCCCCAAGGCTGCTCTTTTTTTTTTTTTTATTTATTAAGGATTTCTGCCTCCTCCCCGCCACCGCCTCCCATTTCCCTCCCCCTGCCCCGATCAAGTCCCTCTCCCTCATCAGCTTGAAGAGCAA
>NW_004949118.1:963150-967443 GCF_000317375.1 Microtus ochrogaster | reverse complement strand
CTTGGTTTCCCAGGGTATCATGTACGTATTTACTCATTTCTTCAAACTTTTTGTTATACTTCTCATCCATTTCTATAAGGGCGTTTTTTACGTGTTGTTTAAGGGACTCTATTGCTTTCATAAAGTCAATTTTTCCACTTCTGTGTTAGGGTGTTCAACTACTTCTGTTGTAAGATCATTGGGTGTTTTCATGTTGTTTTTCAAATTATTGGGTGAATTCTTGCCTTGGCGCCTGCCCATCTCTTTCTATTGATCCTATCTAATGGGTCTTTTAACCCGGATCAGGTTTCCCTGCTGGCCAAGGGTTCTGCTTACCAAATGCCCTCGCTCTGTTTCCTGGTTCCTGCCGCAGGCCAAGAACTCTCTCACCCCTCCGAATGGTCTTCAGGATCAGGACCAGGCTCCCCGTTTGCCAGTGACCTCTCCAGCAAAAGGCCTACCTCTTCGTTTTAATTTTAGTGGGGCGATCTGCTCTCCTTATTGTGCGCCAGTCCCCGCCGCTTGTGTCTGCTGCCGCGCCGGTCCCCGCAGGTCCCTACCGCTTGTGTCTGCCACCGCGCTGGTCCCCCAAAGCCTATTCCTGATTGCAGCGCGCCATGCCTCTCCTCCGCGACCCCAAGGCTGCTCTTTTAAAGATACCCAAAGAGCACCACCTTCTGGGGACCAAGCATTTAAATGCCAAAGACTATATGAGAGACATTTTCATTCAAACCACTGTGGGCATCTATGGAACTAAGGGTATTGAGACCATTTCTTTTTTTTTTTTTAAGATTTATTTATTTATTATGTATACAATATTCTGTCTGTGTGTATGTCTGCAGGCCAGAAGAGGGCACCAGACCCCATTACAGATGGTTGTGAGCCACCATGTGGCTGCTGGGAATTGAACTCAGGACCTCTGGAAGAGCAGCCAGTGCTCTTAACCTCTGACCCTTTCTTTGGAAGAGCTAAAAGGGCCTTTTCAGCACAGAATTCCATTTTCCCTGCAATCCCCATCTGAGTCTCCAGCAAACAGTGTGGACACAGTGACTTCCTAAAAATAATGTCTTGTGGAGTTAAAACATCCAGGATTAATTCAATAGCAAAGCACAAAATAATTAAGGAACAGCATGTAAATGTTTAAAATGTTAATGCAAATAAGAGGTAAGGGAGGTGTAGAATATAATTGGAAAGTGTTCATTGTAGTCATCAGAAAAAAAAACTAATAAAAATCTTAAAAATTGTTCTGGAAAACTAAGGCTGAGGGCAGGAATAATTCAGATAACTTGTCTTTTAAATTTTAGGTCCCCCACCACCTCTGAGACAAGGTTTCTCTGTGTAGCCCTGGCTGTCCTGGAACTCACTCTGTAGACCAGGCTGGCCTAGAACTCACAGAGATTCACCTGACTCTGCCTCCTTAGTGCTGGGATAAAAGGCCACCACTGCCCAGTTAGAACTGATCCTTATTTCATTAATACTCTGTCAGAAGAGCCAGGTGGTGGTGGCGCACACCTTTAATCCTAGCACTCGGGAGGCAGAGGCAGGGGGATCTCACAGTGAGTTTGAGGCCAGCCTGGTCTACAGAGCAAGTTCCAGGACAGCCAGGACTGTTACACAGAGAAAGTCTGTCTCGAAAAACCACCAACCACCACCAACAACAACAACAAAAGCAAACAAAGAAAAAACGTTTTAGAAGTCTACACAAAAAATAAAAAATGCAAGACAATATGCTAACACTTCCCTTCAACTAGTAGAAATGGAGGATTTTCCCATTCATTTTATGTTCTTTGATTTTTATCAGTTCCATGTATATGTGTATATATTATATATTTTCTGATTATTTATAGCTAACTGATTTTGAATAAAGGATATAAGACTATACGTTGGAGAAAGGATAATCTTTTCTAACAGAAACCTGGATATTCATATTCAAAACAATGAAACTAGACTCTACCTCACACCACATATAAAATCAACCTAAAAAGACAGAAACTATAGAACTGCTAGAAAAAAATAATCAGAGGAAATACTTCAAGAAGTTGGTGTTGCCAAAGACTTTGTGTGTAAGACCCGATGAGCCTAAGCGGCAGAATAAAAAATAGATGAACGGGATTCTGGGAAACTAAGAAACTTCTGCGAAGGGCACAATCAAGAGAGTGAAGAGGCAGCCTGCAAAGTCAAGAAAAACTATAAACTGACATGGGATTAATAGACAGAATATATAAGAAACTCAAAACATTGATAATATTGACCTAGACATTTCTCAAAAGAAGACTACAATGTCCAATTAAGAATTGTATTAAACCCGGCGGTGGTGACGCACGCCTTTAATCTCAGCACTCAGGAGGCAGAAGCAGGCGAATCTCTGTGAGTTTGAGGCCAGCCTGGTCTACAAGAGCTAGTTCCAGGACAGGCACCAAAGCTACAGAGAAACCTTGTCTTGAAAACCAAAAACCAAAACAACAAAAAGAAGAATTGTATTAAAATATTCAACATCACTGTTATCATCAGGGAACAAACAACAATGAGCTCGCTGGCTCTGGTTAAAACGGTTGTTCTCAAAAGCATGAAAACATCTCTCTGTCTCTCTCTCTGTCTCTGTCTCTGTCTCTCTCTCTCTCTCTGTGTGTGTGTGTGTGTGTGTGTGTGTGTGTGTGTGTGTGTGTGTGTACATGACAGCTTCCTGGCCTGTGTGTGGAGGACAAAGGATAACTTTTGGGAATCAGTCTTCTCCCTCCACCAGGTGATACCTGGGAAACAAAGCCAGGTTATCTGGCTTGGCAGCAAGTTCCTTTACCAGCTAAACCTGGGGAAGGGATCTCTGACCTGGAAAGTGAACCTTTATTATACTGTTAGAGTCAATGAAAACTATCACAGCTAGCACGGGAACAGCACGGAAGTTTCCCGTCCTAAAAACAAAAATCAAAATCACAGCCAAGCCACGCCCCTGCAAAGGGACCTGAGTGCTCATTTCTCAGCTGATTCATCGACAGCTGCAGAGGAGGAAAGTCCTGAGAACGAATCCCAACTAAACCAACAATCCTCTACCTAATTTCAGGTCCCCAGGGCAAGATGTTTCCTTGGTAGCATCAAGACCAAGAGCCACTCTCAGGAGTGGAAACTGACAGCGAGGCCAGGCTTTGTGGCCAGGAGAGAATAAATACCAGCCGATTGGCTGCCAGTTACAGAACGCCCTTAGGTGCACCATTCGGAATGAGGACGAAGCCGTGTGGGCTGCACAGTTCATTGTGTGTGTGTTTTGTGTGTGTGTGTGTGTGTGTGTGTACGCGCGCGCCCAAAGAAAACAGCTACAGGAAGCTGTACTAGAATCTGACTCTCTAAACTAATGTTCACCTGAATTTGCAGCTAACACGCTGAATCCCGGTTATCTACAATTTGAACTCTCAGGTGCTGGAGAAATGCCTTAGCAGTTCAGAACACTGGCTGCCCTTCCAGAGGACTCAGACTCAGTTCCCAGCGCCCACGTGGTACTCATAACTGCCTGTGTTTCCGATCCCAGGGGATCCAGGGCTCTCTTCTGGTTTCACGTGCACCAGGTATGCATTTGGTACACAGGTGTGCACACAGACAAAACACCCATACACATTAAAAAGGTGAGAATTTAAAAATCTCATGACTGGTTTCTGTCTTGAGGCCATTATAGGAGAGAATGTACTCTGTAGGTGTATATTTCTTTTTCTTTTTCTTTTTTTGGATTTTCGAGACAGGGTTTCTCCGTAGGTTTTTTTGGTTTCTGTCTTGGAACTAGCTCTTGTAGACCAGGCTGGCCTCGAACTCACAAAGATCCGCCTGCCTCTGCCTCCCGAGTGCTGGGATTAAAGGCGTGCGCCACCACCGCCCGGCCTGTAGGCGCATATTTCTGTATGGCACAAGAGCCATAAGCCTGGTCTGAGTTGGCCACGAACTCTGCAGACAAGCTGTCTCTGTTTAACAATAGCCAAGATGTGCTGCTCCTAGTTTCTTTTGTTATAAATGTAGATCTCCTGAGAAGAGGTGTTGGCTGAAGCTGGTCAGGATGTTTGGTGCTTATTTCTTGGTAATTTGGAGGAAGCCTTATAGAGATGCTAATTCATGGCCTCCGTGAGTGCTAGCATACAGGTAGATGTGGACGTGACTAAAAGCCGATTCACCTGGTTGCCTAGGAGACAGCCTAATGTGTTTTCCCGCTCAATTGATGTGGTGATATATAAGGTGTTTGGAGAATAAACGAGAGATCTTTGGAGAGAGATCTTTTTTTTTTTTTTTTTTTAAATATTTATTTATTTATTATGTATACAATGTTCTGTCTGTGTG
>NW_004949118.1:955090-962630 GCF_000317375.1 Microtus ochrogaster | reverse complement strand
AGAGGGCACCAGACCCCATTACAGATGGTTGTGAGCCACCATGTGGTTGCTGGGAATTGAACTCAGGACCTTTGGAAGAGCAGACAATGCTCTTAACCACTGAGCCATCTCTCAGTGAGACAGCCCTACAGTCTGTTTTATTTGTTGCCTCTGCCTTTTGTCAAAGACAGACTGAGAACAGTAAATGCCATTAAAGTGTGGTGCAATGTTCATTTTTGTTTCTTTGGCTTTTATTTGTCCCAGGGACATGAAGTGTCATCTTTAGTAACACAGTCAACTGGAGTTTCCTTTCAGAAGCAGCTTGGTTTATGACAAAACTTTTAAATGTTTATTTATTTTTTTATTATGTATACAATATTTTGTCTGTGTGTATTCTTGCAAGCCAGAAGAGGGCACCAGACCTCATTACAGAGGGTTGTGAGCCACCATGTGGTTGCCGGGAACTGAACTCAGGACCTTTGGAAGAGCAGGCAATGCTCTTAACCTCTGAGCCATCTCTCCAGACCCCGACAAAACTTTTAATTAAAAAATTTTTGGACTATCCCTGCTTCCCAACCATGTAGCAGGAAGTAAGAGAGAGTGAGAAGGAAAGTGGCCTCTTTTTTAAAGAGGGAGAGAGGCCACGCCCCAATGGGCTGGTATCTCAGCGGTTATTGGCTGGAGGAGCGGAAGGACCTCCCGCAACAACCTTGGATACCACAAGCACAGATGCTCAAGCCTTCTGTGAAACGATGATATTGAGATTTGGCAATTAAGTTCATGGGACTGAAAGCGCCTGGGGATCAGCAACAAGTCTCTCTGGGTGTGTCTGTGAGGTATTTCAAAGAGGGCTAACCAAAGGGAGGCCTTCCCAGAACGTGAGCAGCACTATCCTGCAGCTGCAGGCCTGGATGGAATAGATAGGGGAAAGAAAAACTAAAAATCGAAATCCCTGGTAGTGCAGATCCCGACCACCATGGTGTGCACAGCTCTGTCGGCCCCACCCCCCCGCCCCTCCCCATTCTCTTAGCCATGATCAGATGAAACCTCTGGGAACTCTAGAGCCATGAGGAAAAATCTTCCCTTATAAGTTGTTTTGCTTAGATATTTTATCACACAGATAAAACCCTGACTAACATACATCCTTCAGAATTTTAAAATACTTTAAATTTTGAAGACAGAGTCTTAACTATGTAGCCCAGGCTGCCTGCAAACTCCCAGAGATCTGCCTGCCTCTGTCTCCCAAATTTGGGGATCAAAGGCTTGTTCCACCATACCTGGCCACTATCCTCATTTTTATTGTTTGGTACATGCTTAAATTATTCTAAATTTGTTCATCCAAAGACTATTCTGTTGACCCCTGCTTTTTACTTGTCCAATGTGTTTTCTTTTGTTATTTTTAAAGAATCAGGCATTTTCTTAAAAAAAAATTTCAATTAGGGTTGGAGAGATGGCTCAGAGGTTAAGACACTGACTGCTCTTCTAGAGGTCCTGAGTTCAATTCCCAGCAACCACATGGTGGCTCACAACCATCTGGAATGAGGTCTGGTGCCCTCTTCTGGCCCTCAGACACACATGGAAGGAATGTTGTATACATAATAAATAAATAAATCTTAAAAAAATTTCAATTACATTTATTTTGTGTGTGGAGGGGAGATGGTGAGTGTTTATGCCATAGAATATGTGTGGGGGGGATATGGGGATGTTCATACCACAGAATGCATGTGGGGGGATGGGGGTGTTCATGCCACAGAATGCATGTGTGTATGGGAGATAGGGGGTGTTCATGCCACAGAACACACATGTATGTAAAAGGGATCAGTTTTCTCTTTCTACCACATGGATTCCTGGGGTTGAAGTCAGGCCAGCAGGCTTAGCAGTGTGAGGACCTGACTTTGTAAACTCCGTTCTAAAGAAGGGGCTTCATCCTAAGCCATATAATGAGCTGGGTAGGGGGTGTCCCGATCTCAGCTCCAGAAATGTGCTGACATAGCAGAATTTGAACAGATACCCTAAAAATAGTCAATTAAGGAGCTAAGAGCAAGGCCATAAAATTTAACGAGGTCCAGATGTTCCCGGGAGGCATCCTGTCCTTGAAGATACCTTGTCGGTTATTTATGGCTCTTTGTTAGGTTTTCGAGCCCAAAAACTGACCAATGGTTTCAGAAACTACCTTACCCTATGGTCTCCTTACCAATCCCAAAATGACAGGACAGGACCTCCCCTGATTACCGTGGTTGTTTCTCCTTTAAAAGTTCTGCCCTCCCATGACTCCCTGCCACACCTGCACCCACCATGCTGGGGTGCTGGAAAGGTGTTGGCCCAAACTTTAGTTTGAATTTTTAAAAAAACCCTTATGTAATTTGCATCAGAAATCCAGCTCCCTGAATTCATCTGAGGACCAGAAACTCGGGCATAACAGCAGCAGGTGCCTCCACCCATTGAGCATCTCGCCACTCCCTTGTGTGTGTTTGAGCACTTTCTTACGTCTTGGAAATAGGAACGATGCAGGCCCACTTCTAACCCAAAACTAGTCGTCTCTTCAGGATCCCTAATTATTTTTTGGCAGAGATGGCACTTAAATTAATGTGCTTTAGTATAGAGTGTTTTATGTTCATAAACTAGTACTTTTATGATACCTGCCTTTAATCTCTGCACTTCAAAGGCAGAGGCAGGTGGATCTCTGTGAGTTCAAGGAGGCTGGTCTACAGAGTGAGTCACAGGACAGCCAGAGTTAGTCACACACACACACACTCTCACACACACATTCTCTCTCTCTCACATACACACACACACGCACACACAGCAAAAAGTCCACATTTGAATAACGCAGGGAACTGTGATAATTTATCCCACTATCTACCATTCCAATGATGATATTGTTAAATACAGGAATAATTTCACTACATTTAAAAAATTATCATCAGTCATATGTTACCCTTAAAACAATCTCTGTACTTTTTATAAAGCATTGTTCACAGGACTTAAAATTGACTCAGAGTAATGAAATATAGTAGACGTGTTAAAAGGAAGACTTGGTTTGCAAGACAATCTTAGTACAGGCCATTAACATTTTCTTCTTAGTCAAGTCATGATTTTAAATCCAGGCATGGTGGTGAATACCAGTAATCGCAGCATTTGGGAGGTCCGTAGAGCAAGGAAGGTCAGAAACTGAAGGCCGGCTTGTTATGTTACAAGTTTACAGCTGGCCTGTGTACATGAGACCTTGTTTCAAAACAAAATCAAGGCTAGAGAGATGTCTCAGTGGTTAAGAGCACAGGCTTGTCTTCCACAGGACCTGAGTTCAGACCTCAGCACCCACAGCAGGTGACTCACAATTGCCTGTGATTCTAGGTCCAGGAGACTTAAGCTTTCTACACACAGGTAGGGGGTAGCACACTTAATAAAAACAAAACACGACGGCTGGAGGGGAAGAGCACTTGCTGTTTATTCTGAAAGCCTACAGAAGCTGTGCTCCCAACACCCATACTAGGTGGTTCACAACCATCTCTGACACAAGCATGCATGCCTACGCATGCCCGCACGTCTGCACAATTAAAACCCTGCCACCTCCTTCCTCTGATGTTGAAGTAGGTGGCAGTGACCTCTACTGGAATCTTGTTGTTTATCTAACCGACTGATTCACTGAGTGTGACACATGAGATAATTATTTCTGTTGCACTGTGGTTTTCTGTCTCATGTAGTGACAGCCGTATGCAACTCATGAGAAATGCTTTCTAACTTCTGAGTCACAGAGCAGTTGCGTAAACTCTTTTTTTTTTTAATTTTCATGATCTATTTAGATATGTAACAATAAAAGTTCAGAAATTGGGTCATTTACTTACTTTAGTCTTGAGAAGAATGGGGACTGGGAAGGCTTTTATTTCTAATTTTCCGCTTTCTTAATGTAGCCACAGCTGGTTCTGAGCTCCTGATATTCCTGCCTCCATCTCCAGAGTACTTGGATTTCAGCTGTGTACTGCCAAACTACTGTTTTGATTCCTTAATGCATAGAGATAGTAGAAGAATATAGAAAACTGTCATCAAGATTAATAACACTTGTTGGAGACATAATATTGGTCATCTTTTTGTGTTAAGCTCTGAAGCATTCATCTTTGTCAGAGATGAATGTGAACCTAGAACCCTTATCCACTTAAACTTTGAATATTTGTTTGCAGTTTGGAGTAGAGAGAAGAGGGGATATTTGAACCTGGGGGCTCATCATGTGCTCTACCACTGGGATACACCTGTGTGTGTTCATGTGTGTGATTGTGCATGTATGTTAAATATACCTAACATGAATTTCCATTTTCACCACTTGTGTCTAGGTTCTTTTTGTTTTGTGTTTTGTTTTTTTCGAGACAGGGTTTCTCTGTAGCTTTGGAGCCTGTCCTGGAACTTACTCTGTAGACGGGGCTGGTCTTGAACTCACCGAGATCTGCCTGTTTCTGCCTCCTGAATGCTGGGATTAAAAGCGTGTGCCACCACTACCACTTGGCTCCTGTCCAGGCTTTAAGGGCTCATTGCATCAAACACTTGCTGGCTGTTGTGCAGTACTGAGGGTGGCTGCAGATGGGGCTTTCCTTGTTGAGGTTTGTTTGCAGTTGAGCCATCACAGAGGAAGACAATTTCAATATGGAACAGAAATGTCTAACAAGAGAGAAAGCGTTCCCTCTGGCCAGCTGTGGTGGCACATGTGTGCAGTGTTAGAACTTAGGAAGCACAGGCAGGAGGAAAGTCTCAAGTCTGAGGCTAGGTTGGTTCACAGAGTGAGTTCAAGGTCACCCAGCAAGCAAACTAACAAAAACCTGTACTGTGTCTTCTTGTAGAGTAGGCACTGTTCTCGTGAGAACAGATGATACACATATAAAGTCGGAAACTTGATAGAGAAGCTGTTTTTATCATAAACTCACATAAAAATTGATGTCTAAAGTGTTTGGGTTTTTTTTTTTCTTTTTGGTTTTTCGAGACAAGGTTTCTTTGTAACTTTGTAGCATGTCCTGGAACTGCTCTGTAGACCAGGCTGGCCTCAAACTTATAGAGATCCGCCTGCCTCTGCCTCCTGAGTGCTGGGATTAAAAGCGTGCGCCACCACCATCCAGCAATGTCTAAAGCTTTTTCAAGTCGGGGGCCAACAGAAACGACTCAGAAGCTAAGTGTACTTGCTTCTGTCCCCAAGGACTCCACAGCTTGTAGCTCCAGTTCCATAGGATTCGACTTCTGCTTTCAGCCTCCACAGGAGCCTGTATACACATAACAAAAATGTCAATATTTACATTTTTTTAAATTAAAAATTTAAATTTTATGTGTGTGGGTGTTTTGTCTCCATGTGTGTTGTGTGTATGTACATCACATGTATGCCTGGTGCCTGCAGAGGCAAGTGAATCTCTGTGATACTTTTTAGGCCAGCTTGGTTTACATACTAAGGTCTAGGCTAGCTAAGGTACTTAGGGAGACCCCATCTATCTCAACCATCGCAAAACAAACAAACAAACACAACCATAACAACAGCAGCCAGAGTTCCCAGCCAGGGCCTCCTTCCTCGCCTACCATTTGCTGCTGTATGGTTCTGGGTGAGTTAAACTTGTGCTTGGTTTCCTTATGGAAAACAGTGGTTATGCCCACTCGCCAGAGAATGGTCAAACTCCCAGTGGCCTGAACCTTCAAACTGAGCCCTTCCCCCACCCCCCATCCTCCCACTCCCCCACTCCCTACCTCCCCACCCCCATCCTTCCTTCTCCCCCCCCCTCCCCCCCGCCAGAAGCCATCAATTGTGGAGAGCCAATTCAGCATCTTTGCCACACATTTTCTCTTCGACGGCCTCCTGTTTAGGCTGCTATTTGGGGCAGAGGTTGGTGGATAGTAGAGGTTGTCACAGATCCCTTCCCTGGCCCTCTTTCTCAACTATGTATCTGCACTCATCCACACCATACAAATACAATCGATACCATCCTTGCTCTTCACTGTCATTGGAAACAGGGGTCATGGGCTTCACACGATCTCTGGACACAGCACAGACCGTGAACATGGTCCCTGGCTGCAGAAGGACCACAGACCCAGACAAGGCCCTCGGTGGTACACAGACCATGGACGTCAACATGGCTTCAGGAGGCAGAGCAGACCACACACATCCATATGGACCCTGGAGATAAAATCCAGCTTTTACACGGGTCTAGTGGAGTGATAATCCAACGTATCGGACACAGTGTGAAAGTAGCAATCCATTTTAGAAAACAATTTAGGTAAGGGAATTAAAAGCTATAAAATTGGCCGAGTGGTGGTAGCATGTGCCTTTAATCCTTCAGCACTTAGGAGGTAGAGGCAGCTGAATCTCTATGAGTTCAAGGCCAGCCTGGTCTACAGAGTGAGTTCCGGGATAGGCTCCAAAGCTACACAGAAAAACCCTGTCTTGAAAAACCAAAAGAAAAAAGTCATAAAAGTGTTAACATAATTTATTTCAATAATCCTCAAGAAAACTAGAGAGCTACAGTTACAGTTACAAAGGTGACAGCTGTGTAATATCAATAGCACTCATTATGAAAAAAGTAAAATGCTAAAAGTATATTAAAAGGGAAATTTTAAATAATGATTTAGACATTTAATTTTGACATATTTTACTTATTTAAATTTATGTGCATGTGTGTGTCTGTGGGAGTTTATGTGACCTCTGTGTGTGTGTGGCATTGTATCCCCTGGAGCTGGAGTTACATGTCCTTGTGAGCCCTTTGATGTGGGTGTTGCGGACTGAACCTGGGTTTCCGCAACAGCAGGCAGCACTCTTAACCACTGAGCCATCTCTCTAAACCCTTAAAAATTTTAAAAAAGATTACATGATTTAGATAGCATTCTGTAACAATAAGGACATTCAGATTAATATCTATGGTAGCAGAATCGTGCCCGCGTGGGCCAGACTCACCCGGTTCCATGCAGAACATCTGTCCCCTGCCTTACACCGTTCCCTTGTGTCTGATCCTGTGTAACTCAGAACACAAGAAAAAGCAAAAAGCTCAAACTGGCTTGTAAAAAATAATAATAATAAAATACTAACCCCTCAACAAAAAAGTAGCAAGCTCCATCCCACCACCTGTGAAAGCTCGGCACATCACGATCGGTGGAACTTTACCCAGGAATGCAAGGGCAATGGAGCAGCTAGAGCTCACCCAGCAGCATAGGCCACATGAACTCAGGATATGAGAAAAGTCAACATTCGTCAGCACATGAACGGATAAAGCAACTGTCGTGTGCTCCGACGCCGCGTGAGTGCGCGTGTATGTGTGTTTGCATGTGTGGTGTGTGTGTTTACGTGTGTTGTATGTGTGGTATGTATGATGTTTGTGTATGTGTGTGTTTATGTGTGTGGTATGTGTATGTGTGGTGTGTGTATGTGTGTGTGTTTGTGTATGTGGTATCTGTATGTGTGTGATGTGTGGTGTTTGTGTGTGGTATCTGTGTGTGTGGTGTTTGTGTGCATGTGTGTGGTGTGTGTGTTTGTGTGTGGTGTGTGTGTTTGTGTGTGTGGTATCTGTGTGTGTGGTGTTTGTATGCATGTGTGTGGTGTGTG
>NW_004949118.1:943813-954990 GCF_000317375.1 Microtus ochrogaster | reverse complement strand
GTGTGTGTGTTTGTGTGTGTGGTATCTGTGTGTGTGGTGTTTGTATGCATGTGTGTGGTGTGTGTGTTTGTGTGTGGTGTGTGTGTTTGTGTGTGGTTGTGTGGTGTGTGTTTGTGTATGTGGTATCTGTGTGTGTGGTGTTTGTGTGCATGTGTGTGGTGTGTGTGTTTGTGTGTGGTGTGTGTGGTATCTGTGTGTGTGCATGGTATGTGGTGTTTATGTGAGTGAGTGTGTATGTGGTGTGTTTATATGTGTGTGTTTGTGTGTGTGGTGTGTGATGTTTGTGTGTGATTGTGTATGTGGTGTGTATGGTGTGTGTGCATTTGTGTGTGGTGTGTGTATGTGTGTATATTTGCATGTGTGGTATGTGTGTGGTATGTGAGTTTGCATGTATGGTGTGTGTATATGTGTGTGTGTGGTGTGCAGTGTTTGTGTGTGAGTGTGTATGTGGTGTGTGTGTATGTTTGTATGTGTGGTATGTGCGTTTGCATGTGTGGTATGTATGTTTATGTGTGGTGTGTGTGCATGTGTGTGGTGTGTGTGTGTGTGGTGTGTGGTGTGTGTGGTGTTTGTGAACATTAATCTGCCCATGCAGACTAAAAAAGTTCTGATACCTGTTACAGCAAAATAAACGTTAGGTTAAGTGAAAGACACAGCATGCCATGCGGTGTATGGTTCTACTCATGGGCGATTTCCAGAATGGTAACCTGACGTGGACTTTGGTGGCTGCCAGGGCTTAGAGGAGACGGCGGCACTGGAGGAAAATTGCTAGATGGATTTGGAGTCCTTTGGAAGTGACAAAGGTGTTTGGAAGTGTTTAAAATGGTAGATACTAGGCTAGAGAGACGGCTCAGCAGACAGAGGTGAAGTTACTGTTGAACACCATCCCAGAGGGGAAGTCAAGCTGACTTGTCTGTTGAATCTCAGTTGTCTTTGCCAAAGTGGCATGTTTGGGGGTTGCATAATCAGACTCATTTTGAAGTATGATTTACTCTGAGATATTAACATATTTACAGATAGTAAGACTTATTTGTTACAAGCTATCTCTTTTCTCTATTTAATTTTTTTTATTTATTAATTTTCAAGACAGGGTCTCACTATGTAGCTGTCTATGTAGACCAGGCTAGCCCTGAACTCACAGAGATCCACCTGCCTCTGTTTCCTGAGTGCTGGGAATAAAGGCGTGCGCCATGTCTGGCTTCCTACCTCATTCTCTAGTTAAAAGAACCAAATCTCTAAATCAACTGACTCCGTGTCCTAAACCCCCAGAAATATCCCGGCAGACAGAGACTGCAACTAGGAAGGTAAAGAAGGAATGAACACCAGAAAGAAGCGTCCAATCAGTCAGTCTCTGCCAGCGTCTGTCCAGTGACGGGATGCACCTCATGTGTCTATGCTCCTCACAGCAGGTGTGTCACCCGCCCCCAGCCCCCAGGTCACTTGCAGAGCTGGTACTTCAACTCAGGGACACCTAGAGTCATCATCCAGAGTGAAGAGAGAGACTATTTCTTCAAAGGCAGGCATGCTGCTCTGATCATGTTCAAGTAAACAGAGTTAATGTAACGAACAAGCTCCTTCAGATCTCTGGGCCAGATCCTCTCACTGGTGAAAGGGTGATTAAAAGTCTCCACACTCTTTACGGAGCCCAGGTCATAGTCAGCCTCTGAGAAACCTACATACTTGAGTTTGATTCCACAGAGTGCCCTCACTGATAAAGCATAGGGAAAGAGGTATAAAAATCTGGGACCCCTAAATATGATAAAGAAACATCACGGAGGCGAATTTTATGATAAATGGTTTCTAGTCAACACAGCCTTTAACAGAGAGAACTCAAGAGGGGATGATCATGCAATGCCAGCAGCCTGCAAGCCCAAGGAAGGCAGTGTACACCTGTGTCATGGGTGGGTAGGGGGTGAGATGATGTGCCGTGGACATAGAGAATGGCCCCAGTGAGGGCAGCACCATCCAGTGAGCTGGGGGCTGCTATGGAAACCAGAAGAGGAAGGTCTGTGTGTGGTTCTTCCTTCCAGAGTGGCCCTGGGCCCAACCTGAATTCCCCAGTTGGAAGAGGCCAGTGTGAGTCATCTGTCCCACCCTTCCCCTGCCTTTTGAGGGGCCGGGGCAAGCAGGGGCAGAGAGCATCTGCACTCTGTACAGACTAAGGGGGCAGGCAGCAACAGGAAAGCTCCTACGAATGAGTTTAATAGCAGTGCGTGGGCCACACCTGTAATCCCAGCCATCAGACAGCAGAGGCAGAATCAGGAGCTCCAGGGTAGACTGAGCTACACGGAAAGACTGCCTCAAAGCAAATGAATAAACCCAAAACCAAACTCATAAAGAGCCAAAGCGAAGGGAGTTTAATTGTGGGTCCCCAGAGAAGATTCAGAAGTAAAGAAAGACCTAGAAAGGGACAATCAGAGGGGCTTGTGCCTTAGCTAAAGCCCAGCTAAGACTTGGGACTCCTAGCAGTTTTCCTTAGTGATGACCCCATGACATCACCTTAGAGTGCTCTGACCCCATGGATGTTGATAGACTGAAACCCTAAGTCCAAATCCACAGCCACACAGAAATCGACATTTAAAAAAAAAATCTTTTAGAACTTTGACACACCTAAAAATGGGTCAAACCTCAGGCAAATTTGTACACATCTGTAATCCTGGGCATGTCTGTGACAGTACACATCTGTAATCCTGGGCATGGCTGTGACAGTGCACATCTGTAATCCTGGGCAATGTCTGTGGCAGTACACATCTGTAATCCTGGGCAATGTCTGTGGCAGTACACATCTGTAATCCTGGGCACTGGCTGTGACAGTACACATCTGTAATCCTGGGCAATGTCTGTGGCAGTACACATCTGTAATCCTGGGCACTGGCTGTGACAGTACACATCTGTAATCCTGGGCAATGTCTGTGGCAGTACACATCTGTAATCTTGGCCCTCTGGAGGTGGACACAGAAGGACAAGCAATTTGAGGCCAACCTGAGACATGAGACCCTGTGCTTACAATATCTCCTGTGGGCTTCTTTGTGTCAGTCTGAACCTAGGAGTGATGTGTGTATATACTTACATACATGTTTGTGTATATACTTACATAGGTGTTTGGACTTAATGGAATGACTTGCCAGACCACAGATGTGAAAAGTCCCGCTCTACGAGCTAGTCGTGCGATTCAACCTAAGCAGGAAGCCTCAACCAACGAGGGGCAAAGATGAAGGCCCCAGGCAGAGGCCAAAGAACTAAAGCATCAATGGGCTCTGGTGGAGATCCCAGAGCCTAAAGACCATGCAACCTGGAGACCGAAGAGGAGAGCAGCAGACGGCTAACTCAGCAGAAGATGGCTAACTTCTTCTTCCCGGGCCCAGCCCTGCCCACACAGGGAGCAGTTCTTTTCTGCTCAGTTGGCTCTCTCTCTGGAAACACGCTCACGGACATGCCCAGAAGTGAAGAACACTCTACCTTCACGCATCGGTTGATCATGTCAACATCCACCCCACCACCACCAAGTTAACCACCCCATGACTGAAACAACACAGATCCAATTCAGGCTAGAGAAAATCTCTTCAACCAAATGAGCCCAGCCAATGTTCCTTCCTTCCCACCCTCTGCGCACGCTTGGGAGGATGAGAGCTTTCCATTCCCGCCGACACTTTGGTGTAACTAAATGACTTCCTTTGCTTCTCCTAATGTAGACAATGCCACAGGAGCCCGACCCGAGAGAGCAAAGTCCCCAGACAACCTTTCCTGAACGCACAGCAATAACAAACCTCCAAGGCAGAAGCCACCACCCACCTCCACACTGTTCATTTTATCCTTATGGAACCCGAAGTGGGCGTTATCCCGCAGCCGCAGACAAGGAAATCAGGCTTTGTTTGTGGCTGACACAACTCCAGAACCACTCCACCTGCAGCTCGTGAGCAACTGGGCTGGGGCAATCTAAACTAAGGAGGTAGCGTCAGTGTGAACCCCACGTCAGGCTAAAGAAGCCGTACGAGGAGAGAAGATCAAATGTCTCATTTTATCAGACTTCGGGGTGTAACTCAGTGGTAGGGCACGTGCTTATACACCCAAGGCACTGAGCTTAGTCCCTAGTACAATGCAAGCAGCGTCATAGGGGAGCTGGAGAGATGGCCCCGTGGTTAAGAGCAGGTGCTGCTTCTGCGGAGGACTGGAGTCTGCCCACACCGGGCTCCAAGAGGCACACAGATCCCTGGAACTTGAACACCTGGGAACTTAGTGCCCTCTTCTGGCCTCCTCTGGCACTGCACTCAGGTACACAACCATAACCCCCAGATACACACACACACACACACAATTAAAAATCAAAACAGCCAGGTGTGGCAACTCAGACTTTTAATCTTAGCATGTAGAGAGTGGAGGCAGCTGGATCTTTGTGAATTGGAGGCCAGCCTGGTCTAAACCAGTTCTAGGCCAGCTAGAGCTATATTGTAAGAACCTCTTTTAAACTGGATGGTGGTGGCGCATGCCTTTAATTCCAGCACTCCAGAGACAGAGGCAGGTAGATCTCTGGGAGTTTGAGGCCAGCCTGGTCTACAGAGCAAGTTCCAGGACAGGTTCCAAAGCTACAGAGAAACCCTGTCTCAAGAAACTTTCTCTTTTAAATAGTAACTAAATAAAAACTTGGAGAGATGGCTCAGAGGTTAAGAGCACGGACTATTCTTCCAGAGGTCCTGAGTTCAATTCCCAGCAACCACATGGTGGCTCACAACCATCTGTAATGAGATCTGCTGCCCTCTTCTGGCATGCAAGCATACATGGAAGGAATGTTGTATACATAATAAATAAATCTTTTTTTAAAAAAAAACTTAAAAATTTAAGTTTTTGAGTGTATAATTGTTATGTGAAGAAATAATATCCTAGATACATCAGGTTAAATAAAGTGTCATTTTAAAATTAATTTCACCCGTTCTTTCTTACTTGTAAAACTAGAGTTACTAAATCTGCGCAGCCAGGCAGTTAGCTGGCGTTTGAGAGTTGTGCTGTATTTTCATTGGCTGGCACTGGTTAACAGGTTACACGCTGTTCTTCTGAACCTAAGTGCAGTATTCCTATACCACAGGACTCTTCCCCAGAGAGGCAACTGACCCAGGGAAGGTGCTGTGGCTGCCTGCACATCTGCATTGATACAGTCATAGATTCACACAACAGCTATTTCTGTCCCATTGCTCTCCATGAAGCTCTGTAGGAAGGGACTTCGATTTTTGCTCGGAGCCCAGAATCCTGCTGAGGTAAAAGATTTCTGCTGGAAAGGTTGACCAACAGCCAAGTTAGGAAGTGAATTGGATGCTCATAGGAATGAAGCTCGGAAAGGGGAAATATGAGCTGAGTCAGGGGAGTAAAAACCAAAGCTCCTGAAGAGCGCTAGAACACACTTTATTTTTTTTTTGACATTTCTTACTTCCTTCTTTATTTTTTTTTATTTTTTTAATTTTTTTTAATTTATTTATTTATTGAGGATTTCTGCCTCCTCCCCGCCACCGCCTCCCATTTCCCTCCCCCTCCCCCGATTAAGTCCCTCTCCCTCATCAGCTTGAAGAGCCATCAGGGTTCCCTGACCTGTGGGAAGTCCAAGGACCGCCCACCTCCATCCAGGTTTAGTAAGTTGAGCATCCAAACCGCCCAGGCCCCCCAAAGCCAGCACGTGCAGTAGACCGCGATCAAGTTTTGCTGCGCAAACGCCATCCACGGAAACCCAGCCGGTGGGTGACAACTCACTTCTCATCTACCTTCTGCAAGCCAACAGAACTCAGCACTCAGAGGAAGGCGCCCAGGGACTCTGTTTCCTTCTGTCCCAATCAGACATTGAAACGCAGTGACACACTGTGCAGCAGCGCTTTGATCAAGGATGGGCCGCTTCTGACATGGAGGTAGTGCAGTGTATTGACAGGCAACTTTGAAAACAGTTTATGTAAGCATTTTCTGGGATGCTTACAGTCAGGAGCCTTTTCCTCCTAAAATCATTACAGGAACCATCACCCTGGGGAGTCTGCAGAGAACCCCACACCCCCAATTGTGTTAAGAACCGTTCTATTGACAGAACCTACCCCACACTCAATTAGCTGTTAATAGAGAGCTATCTGTTAGCGGAACCCGCCCCACATTCCAAACTATCTAGAGAACTAGGTGTGTCAACTCCTAGTTGTGACTTCCTGGCCTACGTGACCTGACCGAAAGTAACCTCCTGGCCTTCATGATCGTGGACCATGTGGCAAGATTCCATGCCCCCGCCCCCATCCCAAGCCAAACACCTTACCCTATATAAGCTGTACCCCATCTCTAATAAATGGAGGTTTTGACAAGAACCCCGCTCAGCCTTCTTCTTCTCTCCTAACCCATTTATCTTCGGGATAGTGCCTCTCCGTGACCCTGGAATAACTGACTGCAAGGTGGGTTACAACCCCTAGACTAAGTAACCCACCCCAAAGCGGTTCACACTTACATGGTGACAAAACTACCTAGTGATGTATTGCTCAGAACACATCCCTTCTGTTAAGCAGTGCAAGACCGCCATCAATGCTGTATCTTACAAGTGAAGATAACCATGCCACGCTAAAGTTCATTCTTCCGTGATTAGCCGCTAATGGGAAATTGAAATGCAAGATGTGGGTCCTTTTTCACTCTCTCGTGTCCAGGGATTCAATGTTTGTGTCAAAAGCCTTTGAGTGTTACATCTTTGTGTGTGTATGTGTTCGTGAGCATGTGTGCATGCATGTGTGTGCATGCATGTGTGTGCACGCATGTGTCACATCAGAGGTCAGTTTCAGGTGACATTCCTGAGGAGATTTTACCTTGTTTCTTGAGATCAAGTCTCTTTCTGGGACCTGATGCTTCCCAACTAAGCTAGGCCATCTGACCAGCAAACATCAGGAATGTCTCCACCTCCCCAGTATTGGGATTACAAATGTCTGCCATCATTTCTGTTTTGTTTTGTTTATTTTACGTGGGTGGTGGGAATTGAACTTGGGTCCTCATGATTCCCCAACAAGTATCTTACTTACTGAGTCATCTCCCTGGCCAATTTTCATATCTGTCAAATGACATCTAGTGTATGATGGACTATGTTCTGTATCTTCCATATGCAAGTGAGTCCCCTCCATCAGGGCTTTTCACTGTGTGGTCTCAGCCAGGTCACTAATATCAGAGTCCTTGTCAAGGGAAACAGCTTACTCCTTCCAGAACTTCGGTGAGTGTGGCCTGAGAGCCTAACTTCTTACCAGGTGGTTTTTATGCACACTAACTGGAGAGAGGTAAGGTCCCCCGAAGCATTTGGAGAGGCTTCAAAGGTCAAGCAGGGTGGAGAGAGCTGTCCATCATCCCCTGGTGCCAAGAAATCTGCAGTTCCTAATGCTGTGGGCTAAGGCATCTTGTGTTAGTGACCTGGCACACAGGAAATTCTTCACCCACAGTGCCAGGAATGCAAGACTTGGCATCTTCTAAGTCAAACAGTCGGGATTTCAAATTACACAGGGCTTTGTATTTCCTACATTAGCTACATTACCATTCCTACAGGGGAATGGTTTCAGGGCCCCTATAGACACCCACAGCTGTGGACGGCCAAGTCTCTTATAAAATACCATTTTATTTTCATGTAACTCATCCAGTCCCTCACTACTTAAACAACACAGATAACTAGTGACATGTACATATTCCACTTAGAATATGGAGCACACGTGTGTCACACTAATGCAGAATGTGAAAGTGTCCTTCCTTGGACACAACATTTCACTATCGTTTTAAATTTACCTTTACATTGATTTTCTTTGTCTTATGTGTATGTCCTACATGTGTGCCTGGTGCCTGAAGAGGTCAGAAAAGGTCATCCGATCCCCTAGAACTGGTGTTATAGGTGGTTGTGAGTTATCATATGGATGCTGGGAATCCAACCCAGGTCTTCTGCAAGAGTAACAAGAACTCTAAACCACCAAGACCTCTTTCCAGCCCCAACCTTATGCTTGGAATTGATTTTAGAGACACAGAAATTGCCAACTAGTACAGTTGATTTCTGTGTAACGCCCACCCCCAGCTTCTCCTGGTAATAACAGCTTACACGATCAATGTCCACAGTATATAATCAAAACCAGACTTGAGGTTTTGCAATATTGACTACTTTATATGCTTAGATATCACTTTTGACGTCTCCCCCAATTCATCCCCTGAAACCCAACTCCCTCCATTCATATTAATAGGGGAGGAGTTTAAGAGTTGATTGATGGGGCCTGGGCAGAAGAATTTGTGTGAATGGAGCCAGAGGACATAGAGGCCCCTCTGTGAGGAGCACACCCTCATCAGGCACTGACTTCATTGATTTTAGACTCTCAAGTCTAGAGATTGTAAGAACACATATCTGTCACTTGTGAATTGTCCAGACTCAGCTATTCTGTTACAGTGGCTCCAATGGATTAAGACAGGCCCTTTGGGTTCATCAGAGGAAGATGGCTTAGCAGTAACTCCAGCATGGTGCAGACATTCTGGAACTTTCTAAGAGCCATCATCCTGCCCCATGGTTCCTTTCCAATGACCCTTGGCCACGCCCTCCTTGCACCTTGCAGGGACTTTCCTTCCAGGATGTCCGAGGGTTGCAGGAATGAGAGAGACAGCTGTCGATGCTAGCTGAGCTGAGCTTCGCTGTCTGCCTTTCGCCTTGCAGATGAGGTAAGCAGCTGACAGTTCTACAGGATTCTGAACTGATAAAATGCTGGCTTCATTCATGCTTCTTTATCAGCACAGGAAATTAGACCGTATCCTACAGTTAGCATTTGACAAGGGAAAACCCTGTCTGACAAGGTTGGAAGTTTCCCGTTCAGGCGGTAACTCATTTCATAGCCACATTTATGATGTCTGCTCTCCTAATTTGCTGTCCTGTTTAATAGATGGCAAACTTACATGCGTGCCAAAGATTTCCGTTCCAATAAATTTATGATTATTGTCAGTAACTGTTGGATTTGTATACCTATTTATTTCTATTTTAGGACATTCTTATTTTAGTGTCTTAGTCAGGTGTCTTATTGCTGTGAACAGATTCCAAGACCAAGGCAACTCTTACAAAAGAAAGAATTTTTGTTGCTGTGGTTGTTTTTTTGGCAGTTTTTGTGGTTTTATTTAAACATGAATTAAAACATGCATGCAAGCTATGGTAGCCCGGTGTTGGGGTTGGTGACTCTGGTGGCGTTGGGGTTGGCGACTCTGGTGGCATTGGGGTTGGTGGCTCTGGTGGCATTGGGGTTGGAGGCTCTGTTGGCATTGGAGTTGGTGACTCTGGTGGCCAGCTGTGCTGTTCTTTCTACGATGTTCCTTGGAGAAAACGTTGTGAGCATTCTCAGCACAGTAAGATTTGCTGGACATCAGCAGCCCTTCCAGCTCCTTGACATTGTGAACCAGAAACTTCCTGACACCGCTAGGCAGATGTACTTGGTTTTCTTGCTGCTCCCATAACCAATGCTAGACATTAGGATCTGGCCCTTGAATCTTTTCTGTACACTGCTCTGGGTTTCTGCCAGTTTCGTTTAATTTTGACATATCCGTCTGACTAGTGCAGGGTGAACGTCTTGGTCCTGTTTTTGATGACCTTGGGCTTTACCAGAGGCTGGAGGGCAGCCATAATGATGCAAAAGAGATGGCAGCCACCTCACAGGTAGTGCTGAGGAAGAAGAAAAGAAAGTATTCAACATGGTGGTGAGCATGACAGCATGCAGGCAGTCAGGGTGTTGGAGCAGTAGCTGAGATCTACTTCCTACTCCACAAGCAGTAGACAGTGACAGACCAGGCATAGTGTGGGCTTTCAAAATCCTCCACGACCAGAGTGAGACACATTCTCCAAGGAGGCCACACCCCCTAATCTTTCCCAGTACATCAACTGATGACTGAGCCTCTGGGGATCATTCTCACACAGTGAACATGTGTATCTGGGTGTGCAGTACATGTGGACCAGAAGAGGGTGTTGGATCCCTTGCCCCATGTGGTTGTGAGTCTTCTGGCATGGGTCCTCTGGAAGAGGAAATGCTCACAACTGCGGAGCCATCTTGCCCGCTCTTGTATTTTCTATCTCTATGTGCCCAGAGTTGCATAAATGTCATGGTCAAAAAGAAGTCGCAAGTGGAAAATGTTTAAGAAATTGTGATATAAACTACTGTTTTTATATATTTATTTTGTATTCTGTAACCTTACTGAAATAATTTACCAGTTCTAATAGTGTTTTGTTCTTGTTTTTTGATTTTTGGGAAGGGGGAACCTGACTGTGTAAAGAACAGATAAAGCCTTGGGTGCATGTGTATTGTAGTCATAGGCACCACCATGTCAAAGGACCCAATGCTTTAATCCCAGCACTAGGGAGGTGGAGACAGGAAGGGGTATGACTGAGTGGAAAGAGGAATATAAGGTGTAGAGAGAGCCCGCCCTTTGGGGGCGGGACAGCCTCGGGAAAATGTCTATAAATTGGGATGCACAAACGCTGGTGACCCCTTCTTCCTGTTTCCTGTTTCTGGGCATCGCTGGAACTTCGGTTGCGTGAGTGCTCCATTTATATTAAAGTTGCTTTTATATTATAACAATTGGCCTGTATTAATTTGATCCACCTTCACTTGGCGCTCCAACGTTGTGGCCCCGTATCGCACCAGGACCTGGGCGCTGGCCACAGCCGCCCCGCGGGTCCCGGTGCAGCTTTGTGATTGAGATTGGTCGCCGGAGGACAGCTTTCCGCACCGACTCTGCTCGCGACTCCCTGTGCGCGCTCCCCGGCCCAGCGCGCTCCGGCGTCCGATATCGGACAGCTCATTAGCCTAGTGCAGCCATTACCAGCGAGATTGGTCGCCTGAGGGGAGCTTTACGGGGACTCTGCTCGCGACTCCCCAGCCCAGCGCGCTCCAGCGTCCCCGAGCGCGAGCGGGCACGCTCTCTCGCTGCTACTGTTCCGGGGTTTAGATTGCGCTTCTGGGTGCACTTGCCTGCGCGCGCCCTGCCCGTCCCAGCGGTGCCTGCTGCTGCCGCCGCGGCCACCGCCACCACCTCGCTCCATCTGCCTGCCCGTCCCAGCGGCGCCTGCTGCTGCTTCCGCAGCCGCCGCCTCCCGAGCCGCCACGTGTGTGTGAACCACCACAGCGGCAGATTTGGTCTGATTCAAAATAACCTTCTTCACACACATTATAAATCCTCAGGCAGAA
>NW_004949118.1:924435-936409 GCF_000317375.1 Microtus ochrogaster | reverse complement strand
TCCATTTATATTAAAGTTGCTTTTATATTATAACAATTGGCCTGTATTAATTTGATCCACCTTCAATAAGGTGTGAGGAGACAGGAGCTCAAAGGCAGTCTGAGGAAGCAGTCCGAGGACAGGATTGCCCCTTTGGTCTGAGCATTGGTAGAGGTAAAAGGTCCCTCTGGTAGTAGGCCACTGTGCTTCTCTGATTCTTCAGCTTTCACTCCTGATAACTGACTTCAGCTTTTTATTATTAAGAACAATTAGAAGCCAGGTGGTAGTGATGCACGCCTTTAATCCCAGCACTCGGGAGGCAGAGGCAGGCGGATCTCTGTGAGTTCGAGGCCAGCCTGGTCTGAATTTGCGCGTGTGCATGTGCCCGTGGAAGGAGAAGGAGGAGGAGGAGAAAGAGAAGCCCTCCCAAGTCCTAGGATTAAAGGTGTGTGCCACACTCGCTGGCCTGTATGACTGACTAGTGTGGCTGCTTTGCCCTCTGATCTTCAGGTGAGTTTTATTAAAATACAAATAATATCCCACTATAGAGCAGGATGGGTTTCCGGTTGGCTCTGGCCTGCAAGGTCCATGTGCATGGTTTTACAGACTTTGCCTGGGATCTCAGGGAGCTGCTGAATGAGTCCCTGAGTGGAGCACTGGCAGTTTGGAGGGATGTGCACTTGACAGGAAACATGTGGATGGAAAGAAATATGCCTTTTCATTTCATGGCGATTACACTGCTGTGATTTAGTACACGATACTGGTAGAAACAGTGCACCACATGACCAAGAGTCTAGATTCATTGAAAACTGAAAGGAATAGGTTTAAAAAAACTATGTAGAACTCCTTAGTGTATTTATAATAATGTAAAGTAGTGTATCCTCTTCAGAGATCATACAGCTATTAGGAGAATCATTACAGCTCTGGACAGTATATCTTGACGTTTGATATATCCATTATGAAAATTTAGTGTAAAGAATGTGTGTGACAGCAAATACAATTTTTTTTCAGATAGAATCAGGAAAGACAAAAAGAAGTCATGTGAGTAAAAATGTATAATGCCTGTGTTAAGACAGCACGGATGGCGAAGGCTTTGTTCCTCTTGGAGGCAGATGGGAAGGGAGTGTCTAATGGTGGAAGACGCGGGCAAGGCTGGCTGTTGACGGAAGATTAATGACACCCAACACCCTGAAAGACCGAACAGATGTGATCACAGGATTGTCCAACCAGAGAACGCAGAGAGGATCGGAAGACGAGCAAACAAGTTCCAGATTTCCCGGCCCAATTCACAGGTCTGTGCACTGGCTAAGTTCAGGGAAGGGCCTGAACGGAAGATTAAAGGGAGTTCTTGAGAGCTTATTCAAGGATGTGGCGACCCTTGGGCGTTATCGCGGATTCCCCAAACCTGAGCTCACTCTGTCAAAGCCTTGGCGGAGCAGGCAAATAGCGCAGTCATCTGTCTGCCAGCATCCTTGTGAATGCAGCGCCGGGGTCCTGCCTTTTCCGGTATTTACGCCGTGAATCCCAGCTTTAAAGGGACAGGGGAAGTAAAATTATCACAACAGAGCAAGCAGCAAGCTACATCTACCTATTTAGGAACACACACATGCACACATACGCGCACTACCACCACCACCAACAACTAAAGAAAAGAGGCCATGAAATTGAGAGAAACCAAGCAGTTGGAGCACATGGGAGAGTTTGGAGAGATAAAAGGGAAGGAGGAAATAATGTAATTATAATCTCAAAAATATTCTAAAATTATCAAAACAGAATTACTTGCTTTTAAAAAACCAAATGATTTTTTTTTTAATCCCAGTTGCCACTCTAGTTTGCCCTAGAAACCGGGTGGTAGTGGTGCACGCCTTTAATCCCAGCCCTGGAGAGGAATATAAGACAGGAGGAGACAGCTCTCACACACAGTCTCATCCGGAGATTCCTGGAGGCAGGATTGCCATTTTAGACTGAGGTGGAGGTAAGAGTAGGTGGCTGGCTGTTTTGCATTTCTGACTTCAGGTTGAACCCCAATATCTGTCTCTGGGTTTTTATTAATCATGCTACAGAAAGAAATCACTATTTTTTCACTCTTTTAAAAAAAACATTGGATACATTAAAGCATGAAGCATAACATTCTAATATACCTATTTTTTTTAAAAAAAATATTTACTTATTATGTATACAATGTTCTGTCTGTGTGTATGCCTAAAGGTCAGAAGAGGGCACCAAACCTCATTACTGATGGTTGTGAGCCACCATGTGGTTGCTGGGAATTGAACTCAGGACCTTTGGAAGAGCAGGCAATGCTCTTAACCACTGAGCCATCTCTCCAGCCCTAATATACCTATCTTGATACACACAAGCACAAATATATTTACACACGAGGTGGTACGGATGAAAAATGTTCCCCATATGCTCAAGTATTTGAACACTTAGTCTTCAGTTGGTGGCGCTCTTTGGGGAAGTTATGGAGCCTTTAGGAGGTGAGGACTTACTAGAGGAAGTGTACCACTGGGGGTGGGCTTTGAGGGTTCATAACTCCATTTTACTTCCTGTGTGTTGAGGAAAAGGATGAGCCAGCTTCCTGCTCCTGCGGGCCATGTTTCTCCCACCATGATGGACTCCGTCCTTCTGGAACCATTAGCCCCAGTAAACCCCTTCTTGGTCATAGTATGTTTTTATTTATTTATTTTTATTTATATCTATTTACTTGAGACAAAGTTTCTCTTTGGCACTCTGGCTGGCCTGGAACTTTCTATGTAGACTAGGTTGGGCTCTACCTCACAGAGCTCTGCCTGCCTTTGCCTTCCGAATGCTGGGACTAAAGGCGTGCATGGCGTCTCATCACAGTAACAGAAAAACAACTACAGAGGTCACATGACTTGCTCATCCTGCAGGGCCAGCTTCCCATATACCCTTTGACCCTGTCATTCATTCCCAGTGATTCCTCTCCCCCTCCACCACCAGGAGCCCCCATTTTATTCTGCTTACTTACACTTTGTCTATTTCAGACGTGAGACCTGAGAGACTGTTCATTCTTTTTCTCTCTAGCTCTGCTTTATTTCATTTAGTGTAATGTCCAATAGGTTTTGTTTGGAAAGATTGAAGAATTTGGGGGTTGATGGTGGTGGCAGCTGTGACACGATGTAAATATTCTTTAAAAAATTGAGAAGTGGTTGTCTTGGTTAAGGTTTTTATTGCTGTGAAGAAACACCTTGACCATGGCAACTCTTATAAAGAAAACATTGAATAGGGGTGGCTCGTTTACAGTTTCTGAGGTCCAGCCCATTGTCATCATGGTGGGGAGCGTGGCAGCACGCAGGCAGACATGGTGCTGGAGCTGAGAGTCCTACATCTTGACTCAGAGGCAACAGGAAGTCAGCTGAGTGTCACACTGAGTGATGTTTGAGAAAAAGACCTCAAAGCTGGCCCCCACAGTGACACGCTTCCTCAAACACCTTCTAATAGTACCACTCCCTTTGGGGGCTATTTTCTTTCAAACCACCATATTGGTAAAACTTAGGCGCTCTCTCTCACACACACACACACACACACACACACACACCTTTCAGTGAGTGCTGGCAACTGCATACAGCAATTAGCCAAACACCTCTGTAGACAGACATTGAGTGTTAGCTCCTGCCTGTTCCCTATCAGTTCAGGAGACCCAATCACTCTTCTGCTGTCTGTGGGCACTGCACACATGTAATACACAAACATACACACAGGCAAAACGCTCACGCAATAAAATAGAAATAAATGAATCTTTACTAGAAGACAGTCTCCCAAAGGCACTTCCTAGAGCTACCTACATCACTGACTTGGACTTGGTCATGTCACATCCACTGCAGGGGAGCCTAAGAAACAGAGCCTGGGGTGTGGAAGCCAGCCAGACTGCCTGCCTCATAAGACAGGCACCAATACGATGAACACATACATGATGGAGAAGTGGGAAAGACAGAAAACTTGAGTGGTACGTGCACTGTGGAGAGGGGCAGAACTGGAGACTGATGGTGGTGATGGGGGCGAGAGAGGGCTGAGGTGGACAGTGGGACGTGTCGTTGTCCTGTGCAGTCAGCAGGTAGTGTGCAGCAGCGTAGAGCTTACACCGATGCACTCACTCAGCTGCTCCCCCTCCCCACTAACAACACCTGCAATAAGAAATGGCTCAGTTCATTTTCTGAATTGGACCTCCTCGATGGACCACCACCATGGTCTGTGATGCCACCAGAGGTCATGTTGGCGTCTGTGGCCCATGCTGCTGCCCAGGCTGCGATGAAGCCTGAGGTCTGCGGCTCTGACTGAAGCTATGTTGATATCTATGGGCCATGCTGCCACTGAGGGCCATGTTGATGTAAGTGTCCTGTGTTGCCAGTGATGTCCAGGTCTGTGCTGTCACTGAGAGCCACATCTGGTGGCTCTGTGGTTCTTACTAAAACCAGGGTCTGTGTTGATGTCCATGGTCCATGTCACCACCAAAGGCCATGGGGATGTCTGCGGTCTTTGCTTCGGCCTGTAGCCGTGTTGATGTCCGTGGGCTATGTTGCCCCTGGAGGGGCCATATCGACGTGGGTGGCCTGGACTGCCACCTGAGGTCATTCATGTAGATGTCACCATCTAGGCTGCCTCTGGGAGCTTCATCTGGGTCTGTGTTCCTACTGCAACTAGGGGCAAAGTTCATAATTTGCGCTGTTGCCAGAAGCCTTGTGGAGGCCCATGATCTGTGCTTCCTATGACAGCGACTACTTTTACTGTCCTATTGATGAACTCTGTGAGTTCAAGGCCAACCTGGTCTACTCTAGGGCAACCAGGTCTAGAGAGAGAGACCCTGTCTCAGCACTGCCCCACTATACAAACCAACCAACCAACAAACAAAACTCTAGGTTTGGGAAATTTAACAAAAGAACAAGAGAAGGGAAAAAGAAACAAATTTTAAGAAAAGCAGGGGTTAGGGGTGGATGGTGATGACTCAGGAGTTAAGAGCATAAACTGCTTCTGAAGAGGGCCCAAGTTTGGTTCCTAGCACCTACATCGAACTGCTCACAACTGCCTGTAACTAAAGAGATCCTATTCCTCTGCATAAGGGCACACTCTGCAAACACACGTGCATGTACACACACAAACACGTGTACCCCCACCACATTGAAGCAGCTATTAGACTCCCTTATACTCTCAGAAGATAAATAGGAACCATCTGCTCCCAGCCAGTGTCAGTCAGGAAGGGAGGAAAAACAGATCTCCCCCACGGGATATGACCCAAAGAGAAGAAATTCCAGAATCTTTGGACCTTGCTTAAACCTTTGGGCTAAAAAGTTTATCATTACAGCTCCATGCTCTTCTGTCACCGACTGTCCGGGCATGCTATGCAGTGACTCAGCGGGGCCAGGGTTTTTCCAGAATGAAGGCCTGGAGGCAGCAGCCTTTGAACAATTGCTCCTTGGGCAGGTTTGGCTGCCACTGTCACTGTCTAGCTGGCTCTCTCTCTCTCTCCCTCTCTCTCTCTCTCTCTCTCTCTCTCTCTCTCTCTCTCTCTCTCTCTCCTTTTAATAAAGTTCAGTCCTTGATGTTTTATGGTTGTTACTCAGTAGTAAAACCAAAGCTACTTTGTCCCCTCGCTAAAACTCAAAAAACACGGACACACATTCTTCTTTCTGAGTTATGAAATTCCTGTGGCCTACAAAAGCCCACTAAGGGGCTCTCAACTCAAAAGAACAGGAAGAACCCCTTGAAGTTCCCATCCAGTCCTGCCTGGTCATACACTAGGAATCTGACCCTCAGAAAAATGTCTGAAGAAACACAAGGATGACCTGGGTGGCCCCAAGTCCCCCCAGCTCTGTCTTCAGGGCAGACAACGCACAGGTGTGTGATGGAGGCAACGCATAAAATATTTCATTGGGCTCATTAAATACATGTGTGTGTTATAATATAAAGCTATTGTTTTGTTCCAACTTGTCACTCGGGCACACGCAAACCCTTCTCCTTTCCCCTTCTGTAGTTCCTCTTCAGTTATGCTGCCAAAAAGGAAAAATATGAGCAATTTTTGCCAGGATCTGAGTTCAGAGGTAGACGAGGGAGAAAGACAGATAATTAGACCATCCGGCATAGCGAAGCTCCAAGTCCCTTCCGCCCACTCCCTGCTGCTCTTACCGTGGTTGTTTTAACCAGGGAGGAAATCAACGACAAAACCCATCTCTTTGCATGGTTGCTTTGTTCTTTCTCTTAAAAAATAATTTACTTATTCTCATTTTATGTGCATTGGTGCTCTGCTTGCATATATGACTGTGTGAGGGTGTTAGATCTTGGGGTTACAGACACTTACGAGCTGCCATGTGGGTGCTGGGAATTGAACCCAGGTCCTTTGGAAGATCAGTCAGTGCTCTTAACCTCTGAGCCATCTCCTGAGCCCTGCATAACTGTTTCTTGACTGACTTCCACCAGGCAGGTTTAAATGCCCTGTTCTCTCTCACATCCCTCCTCTTGGACTGTGGGGTGGCGGGGGTGACCAGAGCCTTGAGCAAGCCAGGCACGTTCTCCATGCTGAGTTACATTCCTGCCCTTCTTGCTTGAACTTTGCTGTAACTATACTGATACTTTTTTTTTTTTAAAGTGCGATGAGAAGGGTTGCCAGATAAAACACAGGATGACTTGTTAAATTTCAATCAAATAACAGCAGGGGCGTTCTTACAAAGAAAATGTACTCATTGTTCACCCCAAATTCAAGTTCTACTGGTGACCTGTCTTATGCTGGCACTGGCAGCCCTTTAGGGGAGGGATCTGGCCCAGTGGAGTAGGTCTGCCTCTGTGTGTGTGTGTGTGTGTGTGTGTGTGTGTGTGTGTGTGTGTGTGTGTGTATGTGTGTAGCTTTGTGAACCTGGTAACTTCCTGTCTTTGTTCTGGAGTCTCTTCTCCGAGGTGACAGGAATACCACGTGTGGCTCCAGTCTCGGGAAACTGATTTAGGGCCTTAATTTTAAATTCTGTTTTGAGTATCTTTGCTGGAGTTTTAACCCTTAGAATATTTTTAGTCAAAAGTGCTTTCTTTGGCCTAGGGTACATGGATTGTCAACTGGTCTCCACTGGAAGGTGTGAGCAGCCTCAGGGGCAGGGTCATAGCAGATGGGACTTTTGATGGACTGAGTTGAGACACTGTGACTTACCCTTCCTTTCTTGTATTGTCCCCAGCTCCTGGGCCAAGCAAGACAGCACCGTAGTGTATTACAGTTCTCATTGCTGTGACAGAATGCTCAACAGGCTTTTAAGGGACCAGGAAGGCATGACCGAGGGCCTTAGTGGTGGGGGGAGGGTACACAGAGTGGCTCCTAACAGCCAGTCAGGGAAGTACACTAGACTAGATCCTCAAGTGGATGTAGCCTTTAAGGAGCTCCTAGGGGACGGTGTCTGTCAAGCAGTTGTCACACACCAAAGGTTCTACATGTCCCCAAAAGCAGCAGCCCCAGCTGGGGACCAGACATTCAAGCAAGGGAAAATTCTGAGAGCACGCGGCTATTCTTGGAGGCAAAAATACAATTGTTTACAGGGACGGACACTTGGAAAAAAAATCCACAGACTTTTTTCTGTGGATTGCAAGGGAGGATACGAGGGGAAAGAAAGCAACCCTTTGAACGTGATTGCTTTTCTGGGTAACAAGGAAACTTGAGACTCAGAGTGCAGAGGCACCGAAGCTGCTGAGCGTCAGGTCTGTTCTGGCCGCCATTTCCAGGCAAGACCCTTAGAGTCTGTCCTGTATTCTTGTCTTTCTCCCCTCCAGGATATTTTTTTTTTTAGATTTATTTATTATATATACAACTGTCTGCCTCGATGTATGCCCGCACGCCAGAGCAGGTCGCCAGATCTCAGTACAGATGGTTGTGAGCCACCATGTGGTTGCTAGGAATTGAACTCAGGACCTCTGGAAGAGCAGCCAGTGCTCTTAACCTCTGAGCCATCTCTCCAGCCCGCCCCCTCCAGGATATTATTACAATACTAAGCAACTAGGGGGGCAATTGAATCCAGGACTCTAAAATATAGCACTGACATGTAAAAGACTTGTGCTAATATCCGTTACCACGACAAAACACCTGGAAAAAGTAAATCAAAAAGGGGAGGTTTCTTTTGGCTCTCTAGTCCACAGTCACTTGGTTCTGTTGCCTCTGGCCTTTGTGTGATGGGATAGAACATCATGGTGGAGGTGGAATGTGATGGACAGAAGAGGCTCATCTCAAGATGGATAGGAGGCAGACACAGACAGGCTTCTACTGGCAGGCCTCCTCCTGTTCCCTCTGGGCCTCTGTCTGTGGCGTGGTGCTAGCTCTAGTTAGAGCAAGCTTTTCCCCCTCAACTTCTGTCCCACATGCCGGTCACCCCTGGAAATGCCTACACTGATACACCCAGTAACGCGCTTCCCTAACCTCCCAGGACTCTCTCATTCCAGTCAATCTAATATTGAAGACTTTCCAGGGCTGGACCACTGAGTTGTTGGGTCCCCAAGACCTGAACTTTCCTGCCTGGTTTGTTTCTTTTAATTTGGGTTCTTTTGCTTTGGGCTTGTTTTTATTTTTGAGACAGGATCTCATGTTGCACAGTCTGGCCTAGAACTCCATATGTAGCTGAGGATGACTTTGAACTTCTAGCTTTGTGCCCCTCCTTCCCTAGTGCTTGACTATGAAACGCTCATCATGGCAGAAACTTTGATCCACTGGGTTAGGGAAGGAAGTTTATAGGGCAATGAGTCCTTGCTTTAAACAACAGAGGCCGTCTGTGGTCTTTCAGGTTCTTGGCACAGTGGTGGATGGTCAGCCTGGACGGTGGCAGGCGTGGTGCAGGAACGGTCTTAACAAGCCTCAGCAGGCAAGGCTCTACCCAGGTCCCACACGTCCACTACTTTTTAGCGACGGCAGATGGGAAACACACGCAGGAAGAGCATTCTTTATCACCTGCAGTGTGACTCATGCTTGTATCAATCCCCTTTCCGACTGGGCAGGCAGTGTGCTCACTCTGTGTCGTTTTCTCCTTCTACTGCTTTATCAAGGTCTATTTTAAAGTACTGGGTGCAGATAAGTCTCAGGAATGGGTGGTTCTAGTCACTGGCAGTTAAACCACTGGCTTCAAGATCAGGAGGTGGGGGTTAGAGTGATGGCTCAGTCGTTAAGAGCACCGCTTACTCTTTAGAGGATCCAGGTTTGGTTCCCAGCACATGGTGCATATGGTGGTTCACACCGTCTGTAAGTTCCAGTGCCCTCTCCTGGCCTTCTTGGGCACCTGGCATGCACATGGTACACATGGATATTTTTTTTTTTTTTTTTTTTGGTTTTTCGAGCCAGGGTTTCTCTGTGGTTTTGGAGCCTGTCCTGGAACTAGCTCTTGTAGATCAGGCTGGTCTCGAACTCACAGAGATCCGCCTGCCTCTGCTTCCCAAGTGTTGGGATGTACATATGGATATTGCAGGCAATGCATTCACACGTATTAAAAATAAAGCATCTAACAGGAGGTGGGGTCTTTCTTATGCAAGTCAAAAGAGCAAGGTGTGATGCTCAACAATGCTTGTAGCAGGGTGTGATTGTCGGTCTGACAGGCTCTAGAATCTAGAATGACCTAGGAGACAAGCCTCTAGGCATGCTTATAAAGGATTAGTGAGATTAGGTTGGCTCCTGATTACGTAGGTTAAGTTGATTGAGGCAGGAAGGATCAATCTGAATGTCATCAGCACCATTCCTTGGGCAGAGGTTCTGGACCAAATAAAAAATAAAAAGGAAAAATTGGGCTGAGGAAAAGGCCTCAGGGGTAAGGGTAGTTGTCATGCAAGCCTGATGACCTGAGTTCAAATCCCAGAACTCACAGAAAAGTGCTGGGTGTAGTGGCTTACCTCTGTAACTCCAGCCCAGCTATGGCGAGTTTGGAAATTGAGGTAAGAGGATTTGACTGGAAGTCAAGTGAATAGCTCAGCGGCAGAAACAACCATGTAAAAACCAGTAGTGGTGACAGGTGCCTATAACATTAGCGGTGGGTGTAGTGGGCATGGACACAGATGAACCCTGGCATTTCAGGGGCCACCTAGTCTAGCCAGAAGGTGAGCTCCAGGTCCTTTCAGAAACCCTGTCTCAAAAACAGAGTCATGAAGGAAGACACCCAAAGCTGATCCCCAGCCTCTGTATGTACATACACAGGCAAGCATTCATAGACACTATGGTATATATATGAATGTATGCATGGGAAAAATAGAAGATAAGAATGTCAAAAGCCATTCAACCTAACAAGACTAACAGTTGTCTCATGAGGCTTTGTGTAGCAGAAGCATGGGTTTTATTAAAATTAATAAGAGAGAGTGGATTGTAGGCCCATGTTTCTACATGGTATGGCAGCCAGACTCTCAAGCCATAGGTCACACCTGAGGTGGTCCCATAGCCTTCCAAACAGGCTGTTGCTACCCTAACAAAGGGTCAGGGTGTTGTTTTGCTCCTTTTTTGTAATTTGGAGGATGCCTGGAATAGAGATGCTAATTCAACCTACCTGACAGAGCAGGCATAAGTTACCTAGGAAACAGAATGCTAATGAATTCCCCGCCCCCCCCTCAGTTTACATTTTGGTATAAAGGCTGTTTGGAGAATAAACACTGGGGAGTTTTCAGCATGTGAACTCAGGATTTCATGAGGGATCACTGAGAATATCCCTCCCGATAAAACCATGTGAGCTGTGTCTTTATTTCCGCACCTCCACACCCGTCCAGAGAGATAATTTATGTTGGGGAGTGGACCCTGACAGCTTTGTTTTAAAAGATACATAGATAATAAATAAATTGACAGGTGATAATAAAGATAAATGATAAATGGATAGATAGATAGATAGATAGATAGATAGATAGATAGATAGATAATAGATGGTAGATAGAAAACATTGGTTCTTATATAAGGAAAATGTGCTCTGTAGAGTGGTAGCTGTCCCAAAAGTGTGCAGACTATTTGCATTGAGAGCCTCACATTTTTTATTTTTATTTTTTTATTTATTTATTTCTAACTGTTTTATTGATCCTTTTGAATTTCACATCATGCACCCCAATCCCCTCATTTCCCTCTCCCTCCGTATCTGCATCTGCGCTCTGCCCTTGCAACCTTGTTTCCAAAAGAAAACAAAACAAACAAAATCTCACCATGGAAGCCCTGGTGTGTCACAGTGGCGCATCTCACAGTCTACCCTTTTGCCCAGCTTTTCTTGCATATGCTATTATTATGAGTCTTTGGTCCGGTTTGAGACCTCCGGCTTCTGGTACCCTATCAATGCTGGATCCTCACAGGACTCATTTCAGATGATGTCCTATGGTTGCCCCATGTCATGGAGGTGCTGCAGCTTTGGTTCTACAGGACTGGCCCCTTCATGTGGTTCATCAGTTCATGGATGGGGTGGATGTTGGGGTGGGCCAACCCCACACCCTGGATCTGGGCCTGAGTGGTAGTTGAGTTGGTCAGCTCATCCACCCTCCTGCACCCATACCACAGGGCTAGCTCTGACACTTTGCCCAGGCACCAGGGCCAGCTCTACCACACTGCCCAGGTGAGGAGAAGCACCTGCTCTCTAGAGTGCTGCAGCTGGCAAGGGGCTGGACCAGTTCTCTCACTCCCACACCACCTG
Organism: Microtus ochrogaster; assembly: GCF_000317375.1. Lineage (NCBI taxonomy): Eukaryota > Metazoa > Chordata > Mammalia > Rodentia > Cricetidae > Microtus > Microtus ochrogaster. The sequence continues at coordinate 924,812 of NW_004949118.1, read as the reverse complement.
GGCAAACTCTCCCATTCTATGGGGAAAGAGGGAGAGTGGTGGGGTAGTGAGAGAGCTCTCTCAAGCTTACAGCTAGCAGCCAGCCTGAGTGCTGCAGCTGGTGAGGGGCGGGGCCAGCTCTGTGCAGTCCTTGGACCTCAACATGGCCCCAGGTGGCAGCCCAGACCAGGAACATCTGCATGGCCTTTGGTGGTAACATGGGCCACAGACATCTACCCAGATTCCCTGTTGCTGCATGGCCACAGACCCAGGCCTGGCCCTCAGTGCCAGGGCAGGCTGTTTGTTGATTGCCTTGACGGGTCACCAGTCTAGGGTTAGTGAACCCGTCTGGCAGGTCAGTTATTCCAGGGTCCCGGAGAGGCGCTATCTGGAAGATA
>NW_004949118.1:911084-915001 GCF_000317375.1 Microtus ochrogaster | reverse complement strand
AATTTGGGTGTGGGGTAGGCTCTGTCAATAGAACAATTCCTAACATAATTAGGGGTGTGGGGTTCTCTGCAGACTCCCCTAGGGTGATGGTTTCTGCAATGATTTTAGGAGAAAAATGGCTCCTAACAGCTGTTCACATAGGGCTATTCCTCACTACCTTCGTGTCTCCATTTCTGCCTCTCTTCATGGTGCACAAACTGTTCCACTTCTCTTTATCTCCCATATCTCCACCACAAACTTGCTCATCATAGTGGCACCTGCAGGGGGACGGGGTAGGGGGGCTTTCAGGTGTCTTCCACCTCTCCTGCATCACATGGCCCACACTTTTTACTTTTAAAACTCTTTGGGTGCCTTCTCTGCGTTGTCAAGGGGTATGTCCAAACTTGCCAGTAGGCCACAACCACTTGACAACACACAGACTAATAGAAATGGGTTAAATTAAGATGTAAGAGCTAGCCAATAAGAAGCTAGAGCTAACAGGCCAAGCAGTGATTCAATTAATACAGTTTCTATGTGGTTATTTCAGGGCTGAGCAGCCGGGAACAAATAAGTGGCCTGCTCATACAACAGATTGGCACTCCAAAGTGTGCTAGCTAAATCCACACAAAACCTGTGAGGGCTTGGAAAGGAATTCTAGACACTGAAAGACAAAGTTTACCCTCTTCTTTCTTCTTTTTTGATGGGCTCTGCTTGCTGGGAGTATGCTGCAGCGCCTTTAAGAGAGGTCTTCCTGATTTAGCACTAGCAGCAAAAACAAAAACACAACAACAACAATAAAAACAACCCATGTGGTTTTTTAACAGTGGCTTCCTGGGCTTTGTTGCTAGTATGAACTCTGACTCTTTCAGGAGGTCTGGCTATGGAACATTTAAATGGAGTTTGTGAACAGAGTGCTACAACTCACTTAATGGCAACACAGACCTGCTGTGACCTGACTGGATCTGGGGTGGAGAGAATGGCTTTCAGAGGCAGTGAATGAACCTCTGACATGTTGGACTGGGAGGAGCCAAAAAGGCAAAGTCCTAACCAAGCTGTTTTGCATTTTAAGAAGTGCTCCTGGACAGAAAAGGATTTCAGAAACACAATAGGACAAATTCAGATATAAAAGACCTCTAAATGAGACACAGTGTGTTTAAAAAAAATGTATGTAGGCTTGGAAGAGAGAAGAAAAAGTAAAGAGACAGTAAATGTAGTATAAAAGAGTACAGACAGTCATAGGTTAAAGGAGTAAAGATAATAAAATAAATATTACACTTGTAGAAAAAGTGATAGAGTAAGAAAAATCAGCCATATAAAGATGGAAAATGCCCAGAGAGCCCAGGTTATATATATATTATTGTGTTTTCTTTAAATTTTTTGACTGCTAAAGAGCTATGTGATGAGAGACATTTAATAGTATGAACTGCTAAGTTAAATCAAGTATTTTAACATCTGAATTTGAGTCTAAGGATATGATGCTTTGGAAAAGAGGTTCTGCATTTGTTTCCACAGAAGATGAGAACCTGTGAATTAATTTCAGATTAATGGGGTTTGATGGACCAAGACCATCTGAAAGGTCTCCATGAACACCCCCAAAAATTACTTTGCCCAACAAAAAGCAGGAAGCAGTTTGGAGAGAACTATGCCCATATTCCCAAATATTGCTTATAAATGTTTGTTTACATTTAAAGGGGGATATGCTATAGAGATTTACATTGGATTGCATAAATATTGGTCTACTAATACAAATTTAAGGTCAATTTTGTTATACTGTGTTATTTTAAATGCCATATTCTGAAGGTCTCTAAAAGATTTGAAGAATACCTATCTAACTGTAATATCTCTACATATCTAGAAAACCTAACATGACTACAAGCAAACCCCTTTAATTCTAGCACTTAGGAGGCAGAGGCAGGGGGATCTCTGCTAGTTACAGGACAAGCTTCAAAGTTACAGAGAAACCCTGTCTCAAAAACCACACACACAAAAAACATCTCTCAAAAAACAAAAACAAACAAACCACATACAACTGTTCATCTCTGGGTACCTTGGCAAGGCTGTGATTCTACGAAGAATGGCTGCCAGGTTGGACAATCTGGTTGGACCAGTGGTTGGACAATCTGTGATGCTATAATGGGAATAGCCACTTTAGGAGGACTTAATGCTCAGAGCAGTTCATAAAAAAGTCAAAGGTCAGTTGGGCAGTGGTGGGACATGCCTTTAATCCCAGTACTCAGGAGGCAGAGGCAGGTGGATCTCTGTGAAAATAAGAGCTAGTTCCAGGACAGGTTCCAAAGCTACAGAGAAACTCTGTCTCGAAAAACCTAAAAACAAAACAAAAGCGAACACCAAAGGTCTTCATCTTTTTCCTATTGCTACATTGGTGTATCACATACTAGATAATTCATAAAGAAGAATGTTCAAGGTCCTAGACGTCTAAGAACACATGCCAGTACCTACTTGGCATCTAGTGAGGACCTTCCAGATGAGCCATGATGCGCAGACATGGTGAGACACAGCAAGCAGCAAGAGAGCTTGCTTTGTGACAGAACCACAAACCAAGAATAGGTTAATCTATGTTTGCCTCAACCATGTCTTAAAAGGTCCATCTGCCCCTGTCACTTAACACCTAACAATAGGGATCAGAGCCCATTGTGCATTTTAATGTATGTATTCAAACCACAGCAAGATAGCACCCCTAAATCGGGACTTTACTGTGAAATTGTTTCTAAGCCTGAGAAGCCTTTCTCTGCCTGCCCAAGTAGGCAGGAGCCCTTTACAGAAACAGCAATCTTGTTGTTTGTTTCACAGAGTTCACTGCAGAAAGCAGGGGAAAGTTCAGGCCTCGAATGAGCCAGCCTAGAAGCTTCTGCTGCGTTTTTTCTTCTTTCATCATCTATCTCTCTGTTTGTCTACCTATCTACTATAGAAACACTATCTATCTATCTATCTATCTATCTATCTATCTATCTATCTATCTATCTATCTATCTATCTATCTATCATCTATCTATCTATCTATCATCTATCTATCTATCATCTATCTATCTATCTATCTTCTATCTATCTATCTATCTATCTATCTATCTATCTATCTATCTATCTATCTATCTATCATCTATCTATCTATCTATCATCTATCTATCTATATCATCTATCTATCTATCATCTATCTATCTATCATCTATCTTCTATCAATCATCTATCAATCTATCATCTATCTGTCTGTCTTTCTATCATATATCTATCAATCTTTCTATCTATCTACCTATTTATTTATTTTTGTTTATTTAATGGAGGTGGGATTCACGTACCAGAGCACCCGTGAGGTGTTCGGAGGACAGGTTGCAAGACTCGGTTCCCTCCTTCTACCATGTGTGTTCTGGTGGTTAAACTTGGCCATTGGGCTTGGTAATAAACACCTGGAAAGGCTATAAAAGCAGGGACAATTAAGGGGATATGGAATAGAGAAGGAGTACCTCACCAGAGACTAACTGAAGTCTCAATACCCAGGAGTCAAGAATCAGCACAATTAAAATGGCTATGAAGGCTCCTTACACAAAGACAATACCCCTTTCTAGAATAGGGAGATATTAACTTTTCATTAAAAATTTTATATAATATATTTTGATCATGTATTTCCCTCCCCCGACATCTCCAAGATCCTCCCAACCTCTCTGCCCTCCCAACTTTATGTTCTTTTTTTCTCTAAAAAGAACCCCCCTAAACAAGAAACAAAAAGCAAGAAACAAGCAAATAAACATAAAAATGAGAAACCAAACAAACAGACCCCAAAACCAATATGACAAAATGAAAACAAAGCCAAATGAAAGGAAAAGTCCATAACATACCACTGAGACTGTTCTATGTTGGCCAACTACTCCTGGGCCTGGGCCCGCCTAAATGGAGCTGATACACCAGTAGCCTAGATGGAGCTGA
>NW_004949118.1:908145-910950 GCF_000317375.1 Microtus ochrogaster | reverse complement strand
CAGTAGCCTAGATGGAGCTGATACACCAGTAGCTTAGATGGAGCTGATACACCAGTAGCCTAGATGGAGCTGATACACCAGTAGCCTAGATGGAGTTGATACACCAGTAGCCCTCACTCCTTTGGGGAAAACTGATTTCCCTTTACCAGCGGAGTCCATTTGCAAATCGTTTCTTGGTTAGGGGTGGGACTTTGTGTCTACTTCTCTCTCTCTTTACTGGGACCCTATTATGGCTTGAGCCTGTGTAGGTCTTGCACATGTTGCCACAGTCTCTGTGATACACACACACATACACACACATAGGTATATGTATGTATATATTTAAAACTGTAATGGACCATGTTCAAGGCCTAACCATACATGATCTTTGAGTTTAACTTTCTTTCTCCACTCTAAACATGTAACTCTTTTAGAATCCCAAAACACATTTATGAAGTTCATTCACAATCAAATCTATGTCTCTATGACTCCCTTGTGATTGGCATAGTGAAGATTCCTTTGATCTCTACAACCTTCTGTGATCTCATTTAGGGGGGTTGGGAGGTGTCTTGGCAACACTTTGTATGACTTCAGAAGCCATCAAAGTTGCTTCTCTGGCTATTGTTAAGATCTGGAGACAAGAATCTTGAGACACCCGCATTCACATTTGGGTGTTATTGTTTGGAGTCTCCCCAAAACCAACTAGGAATCCTGTATGTAAAAGCAAAGAGTCTTTATTCTTCTTCAAGTTCAAACTCGGACTCTCCGTGTGTCCGACACATTGGCATAATCAGAGAGCCCCGAGTTCAGTTCAGGTGGGGTTTTTATAATAGCAGAGATTTTTATAATAGTGAGGGATTTCTAAGGTTCAGGACCTCTAATTGGCTGATATTTGTCTAGGGGGTGTCCTGAAGAAAAGCGATGGCTGTGTGCTGGCAGGTGATCCTGTCTACAATGGTTGGAACATTAGGAATTTCCTTTGGATGGTCTGTTCCTGGGTGGTGCCTAGGTGGTCTCAGTTTGTGGTTTTTCTGGGAACCAGGTATTGCCTTATGGTAAACTACTGAGACTTGGGCCTCTATTGAGTTTGTCATGACTAAGTCCTACATTATAAGTCTTTTTGTAAGCATCTTTCTCCATACATTATGCTCATATTCAAATATATGCTAAAACTATAAATATATATTTATTTATTCTGTGTGTCTGGTGTTTTGCTTGCATGTATGCACACACCACATGCATGGCTGTTGCTCATGGATGCCAGAGGATGTTGGATCACCTGAATTTTAGTTACAGACAGCTGTGAGCAGCTATGTGTGTTCTGGGAATTGAACTAGGGTCCTCTGGAATACCGGCCAGTGCTCTTAACTGCTGAGCCCTCTCTTTAGCCTCATTAAAACGATTTTTCAATAAACTCCGTACTGACTGCTATGTAGCAGTTTCCTCTGTGATCAAAGCCTTCGGTCTTGGTGGAAAGCTTATTAAGACACAGAATGTTAAAGAAGAGGAGGCTAACTCAATAGCTTCAGGAAGCCCTGGGACTGACCAATCTAAAGACCTCCCTTCGTTCTCACAGCAGGTATAAGCTGTAAGGACTGTTAGGACACTCTTAGATGAGCTGGGCTGCCTGGAGGAGGTTCAGATCAGGACAGCTACAGAAAGGACACTCTAACCAGTGAAGCTGCCTGTGGGCTGTGCAGAGCTGACACCCATGCTGGGGTGGACTTTGATGATGCAGCTGTCTTAGACTTTTTCCCACTCCTGTAAGTAACCCCTCATCCATATTCCTCTAAATAATACCAACAAAAGAAATTGGCTCACCAAATTAGACTTTGGTGTTATCTATATACTTTGGTCTATCATCATTGGTTCTGCTATAAAAGTAAATCTGCTGACCTGGCCTGTTACCTGGGTACCCTGTCCCTTTAAGAGACAAGCCCCTTCTCCTTTTTCTGGAGGGGTACCTTCTGCCTTTCTCCCTTCTCCCCTTCTTCTCCACGTTCCCCCTTCTTTCTTCTCTTTCTCTCTCTCTTCTTCTCCTGTTGACTGAGGTTTCAGTTCCACTAGGTCCCTGAAAACATTCAGTCCCAAATAAACACACAGAGGCCTACATTAGTCATAAACTGATTGACCTATTAGCTCAGGCTTCTTATTAACTCTTATAACTTATATTAGCCCACAATTCTTGTCTGTGTTAGCCATATGACTTGGTATCTTTTTCAGTGAGGCAGTCACATCTTTCTTCCTCTGTGTCTGGATGATGATTGCAGACTCAAACTTTCCTCTTCCCATAATTCTTGTTGCCATGCCTCTACTTCCTGCCTAGTCGCCATTGCCCTACTACTGGCTCATTAGCATTTTATTAAAAATAATACAAGTGACACGATAAAAGACCATTGTCTCACAGCATTCTATCCCTCTCCCAACCCCATTAAATAAACTCTATTCCTAAACTCTCTCTGCATGATGATGTATCTATCTATCTCCTACCCGCTGCTGCCCCTTGTGGGATCTGCCTCAGGTGACCCATGTTATGAATGATAACAGGTTCCCTATCTGGGGTGAGAAGGTATTTATTCAGTTGTGTGTGTGTTTTGTGTATGCACATCCACATGCATGCACACGCACATGGATGCATGCATAGACACATGCAAGTGAAGGTCAAAGGGCAACTTTTGTTGTTGAGAGACAAAGTTTTCTCCTTCAACCACGGGAATCAAACTTGGGTTGTCCCAGCAGCACAGACATTAAGGGCCTCATTGAATAAATGGGACCTCCTGAGACTGAGAAGCTTCTGTAAAGCAAAGGACACTGTCACTAAGACAA
>NW_004949118.1:906138-906775 GCF_000317375.1 Microtus ochrogaster | reverse complement strand
AAAAAAACTTGGGTTGTCAGGCTTGACAACGAGCACCTTTACCCACTGAGCTCCCTAGCAGACCTTCCAAATTCCTTCCTCAAGAAGATCATGTTTCTGTAATTTAAGAGGCAAAGAAATGCAAAAGGTTCAACAAAGTGATGAGGAGAAACAGTCTTGGCAGGGAGGTCAGAAGGGGGTCAGTCTTGAATTCCTACTTGCCTTATCCTCCTCGTGCAAGGAAGAGGAAATGAATTAGCAACCACAAGGACTTCAGTTAGCATCCTCGTGAAAGCTTTGCTGGCTATACAACCTCAAGCCATAATTACATGGGAAATTTGCCCACTGAATTCCGGGAAGTATCTTACACTCCCAACACAATCTGAGGGAACTAACCCAAACCTTATTTGTATGGGGGGGGCAGTTAAGGAATTCATGAATGCTTTGTATTATTAAAACTGTTGTGTTTGAGTATGATAGACATATTACAATAGGTGCTTTGCAAATATAAGTGTCTGTCTGGATAATTGATTCAAGTACATTCAAGTTCATATTCAAGAGTGAATAATTTAAGAGAACTTCATGTCCAAGTGGGATTTAACATATCAGATTGAGAATCAATCAGGAAGATTTTTTTTTTTTTTTTTTTTTTTTTTTT
>NW_004949118.1:900804-905651 GCF_000317375.1 Microtus ochrogaster | reverse complement strand
TACACATATAATCCCAGCATCTCTGCAGACTGGGTATGGTAGGTACACATATAATCCCAGCATCTCTGTAGACTGCATATGATGGAGTACACATATAATCCTAGCATCTCTGCAGACTGGATATAGTAGGGTACACATTTAATCCCAGTGTGCAGGAGGCTGGGATAGGAAGGTTGAAAGTTCAAGGCCCATCAAACTTTCTCAAAACAAGCTAAAACAAAGGCCTCTATAAAATGTTTGCTGAGTCTATTTTGCTTATAAAAATAGAATTCATAAACAAAACTTAAAAGCCTAAGGAGTCACTGAGTTGTAAGAATTTTATTTTAATATATTAAATATTAGTAAAATTAAAACATTTTAGGGCTGGCAACATAGTTCAGTGGCTGATTCCTTGTCTGCCATATGCAAGGCCTTGAAGTCAATCTTTAAAACTGCAAAACTTTGTTCTTAATTAATTAACTTAATTAATTCAGTTTTTCCCCTATGAAAATAGGTGAGGGTTGTTGGGAGCCAATTTCCTCCTAAAATCATTGCAGGAACCATCACCCTGGGGAGTCTGCAGAGAACCCCACACCCATAATTGTGTTAGGAATCGTTCTATTGACAGAGCCTACCCCACACCCAAATTGGCTGATGGAGAGCTATCTGTTGAGCTTTCGGTTAGCAGAACCCACCCCACATTCCAAACTATCTAGGGAACTAGGTGTGGCAACTCGTGACTTCTTGGCCTATAGTGACCTGACCGAAGATAACCTCCTGCCTACGTGACCAACATGGACCACGTGACCAACGTGAACCATGCGGTGAGAGCCCAGGCCCCTGTGCCCATCCCCCAACTCCTTACCCTATATAAAGCTGTACCCCATCTCTAATAAACGGAGGCTCTGACAAATGTAGCATGGCCTCCTTCTTGTCTCCTAGCCCATTTATCTTCCAGATAGTGCCTCTCCGGGACCCTGGAATAACTGAACTGCCAGACAGTTACTAACCCTAGACTAAGTAACCCGTCAAAGCAATCAACAGAGGGTAACCAACACATAGATTGCTACGGTGAACTATTAAAAGGACACACTGCCAGAAACAGATCCTGAAGACTCAAACATACCCTTATTGGGGGGGATGGAAATAGCATTGAGCCTTTATAAAACATAGAAGAGAAACGGGTTTATTTTGGATCACAGTTCCAGATGGACAGAGTTCATCAGTAGGGGAGATATGACAACAGTCAGGGAAGGCATGGCAACAGGAACAGAAAGTCCACAATCGGAAAACAGAGAAAGAGAACAGGAAGTCAGGCTAAATAGCTTTAAGGCCCACATTCAACAATGTACTTCTTCCAGCAAGGTTTCACCTCCAAAGGGTTTGTAACCTCCCCCAAAGAGCAGCTGGGGACCAAATGTTCAAATACATTCACTTAGGAGGGACATCTCATTCAAATCCTCGCAGCTCTCATTTCATCCCCTAGAAAAAGAGCTGTGGTTGCATCTGGGTGTGATGAGCAGTGACCACTGAGCCACCCCTAGGGAGAGGACCAGACCTCACTGAGCTGCCCTAGACCTGGACTTCTTGCATGGAAAACAATGTGTGTCTTTAGTGTCCATATGGCTGAGTTGTGGTCTTCACCCTGCAGACAACATAATCTTGCTGGCATAGGATGTCATTTAAACCCACTAGCCAATGCTTCCTTGATGTGGGAGTGTCATATATCAATCTGTTGATTTCATTGGTTAAGCAATAAAGAAACTGCTTGGCCTTGATAGGTTAAAACATAGGTGGGAGGAGTAAACAGAACAGAACGCCGGGAGGAAGAGGAAGTGAGCTCAGAGAGACGCCATGCTCCCCTCTCCTGGGCAGGCACATGTGATGAAGCTCCGACCCAGGATGGACATAGGCTAGAATCTCCCTGGTAAGCCACCTCGTGGGCTACACAGATGATTAGAAATGGGCTAGTCCAGGTGTGAGAGTTAGCCTAGAAGAGGCTAGATATAATGGCCCAAGTAGTGTTTAAAAGAATACAATTTGTGTGTTGTTATTTCGGGGTATAAGCTAGCCAGGCGGCTGGCATGCTGGGAACGCAGCCCCGCCGCTCCTATTACAACACTTTAGATGAGAGCAGAGCTGGGGCTCCAAGCGCTTCTAGCTATATGTCTTTGGGAAACGTCATTGACCTGAAAGTTTGCATATCTTACAGAATCGCTGCAAGTCTGTGATGTGGGAGTCCCCTCTGTGTGTTGCTTTTCTTGGTTAATGAATAAAAAACCTGCCCTGACCTGTTGATAGGGCAGAACATGGGTAGCCGGGGAAGATGCAACTGAATTCTGGGAGGAAAAAAGCAGAGTCAGAGAGACGCCATGGATCTGCTGGAGACAGAAGCTGGGAATTTTACCCGGTAAACTACTGCCACATGGGAATAACACAGATTAATAGAAATGGGTTAAATTAAGATGTAAGAATTAACCAATGAGAAACTAGAGCTAATGGGCCAAGCAGTGATTTGATTAATACAGTTTCTGTGTGGTTATTCCGGGGCTAAACTAGCTAGGCAGCCAGGACAAACAAGCTGCCCCAGGCCCTTCTCCTACAAGTCTGAAGTAGCACAGGGCTTTAGTAGCAGTTTCTTTAACTGAAAGATGATAATTTTAGTGTGCAGTAAATATCACTGTGATGAGGATGGAAGACAGGTCTACAGAGTATCTTGTAGCAGGGTTGCGTGCAGAGCTATTTTAATGATTGCTATTTCCAGAATATCACACTGGACAACAAAGACGTTAGGGGAACACAGCACAGCAGTTGGTCTAATGCTGGATGTCTCTCAGCTTCTGTACCTGCTGTCTACACTGTGAGGTCTGCCGTAGAGGCTGGGATCTCAGGCAGCTACTTACAATGCTGGTAGGCTAGAGCCACAAGAAGAATTTCTTTTAAAAACATGTTATCATGCTTAGACCTCTCCATAGAGCACTTGAGTTAGACTCTCGAAGGGTGGCTCCAGTTACAGGTCTGAAAACCTCTTTTATCAGAGTCAACTGTCAATTGGGTTTGAGAGTCGATGCACTGGACGTGGGGGTGTTCACTGGCAGGCCCACTCATGACAGTGAGCAGGAATATTTGAGTCGGAAGCCAATATAGTAAGACCCTGTGTCAAAAGAAAAATTAGTTTAGAATCACTGATCTAAGACTTGAAATATTTTAAAGGGCATATGAAGGGTTGGAGAGATTGCTCAGTCATTAGGACTACTTAACTGCTCTTTTAGGGGGGCTGGAATTCAGGTCCCAGTATCATGTCTAAAGGCTCACAACCACCTGTAATTCCAGCTCCAAGGGATCAGATGCCTTCTTCTGGCTTCTTCAGGCGTGTGTGCATGCGTGTGCATGCATGTGTGTGCACACATACACTTTAAATAAGTCTAAAGGGTATGTAGTAAGATAAAGGGGACATTAGTTTGGGACAGGAAGAGGCAGGAGTTAAGAGTTATATCATGGACAATAAAACACTATGCAGGAGGCCTTCTTTGTTCCTGATTTTAGTTAAAGAGACCACTCATGGCAACAGTTACATCAGCAACCACAACACTTAATCTTTGTGTGTTAGGTGGGTGTATGATTCAGGAGCCTGGTGTTTTTATAAATGGGTTAAATTTAAAGCTGTCTTTAGAATCCTCACCAGGCTCTCTGTTCTTGCAACCCTCTGGTCAAGTCTGGCTAGCCGTGTAGTGATAGTCTGGCTAGCCGTGTAGTGATAATGACCATGGGACTAGTCACAGCTTTGTTTGAGTGGGGCTAGCAACCCTCAACTCAACAGTTCGGATTTCAACCGAGGTATCTAAGCAACCGGCGTTCTCATTTCCTGCTCTTTCCCCACATCTTCTGTCTGCCGGGTAATCTGAGGAAGCCGCCGGACTCTTGAAGCTCTTGGCAGTCTTCTCGTCTGATGAATATTTTAGAACCTTCAGTAGCCCTTCAGAATTGGCAGTGTTCCCTCTGACGATCCATTCAGACACACGGGATAATTTGAAATAAAATTACTGCCAGATTTTGCATTTGTAGAAGTAACTTTGATAGCACGGTACCAACAAATGGATCTTGTCAGCCACCAATGGGGTAAACACAGCTGTTTTCGTCCCTCACCAAAAGGCTGGGAAACTAAAATTATAGGGTAGCCTGTGGGCATAGTAGTTAAGCCCTTACATTGACTCTTTTAAAGTCTAAATAAATTAATTTTGTTTTATTGGATTAAATAAAGTACACTGGTTAAAAAAAAATCAAAGGTTTTAGAGGATTTTCTTAACTTCCTAAAATAGTCAAAGAGGTGCCTGAAGCTATTTAACTAATGCATATCAATCCAGTATTGAGTGGGTAAAAAAGAAAAATCCATTAGTTTGTAACTCACAAGAGCTAAGCCATTGTCTGCTCCTTTCTTTTTCTTACTCCAGCTGTACAACTGAGCCTCTTCCAAATATAACTTGCAAAGACTCCCCTGGTCCAAATACCACAAAGATAAATTTATGTACTTAGAAATAGTCTCTAGACAGAAGTAAGTCCAGATGGTGGGTGCAAAACTTATATATAGAAAACATTCTTTTCAGCTTTATGGTTATCACATACTGAACTGTTTTCAAATTTTGGTCTAAGCAAACAAATACGTTGTGTTCTTCTTAAAAAATAATAAAAGAGGGGGGTGTAGGGGGTGTTCTTCTTGAACACGGGGCACAGGACAGACACGCACGGCGGAACAAACACAGACACGACACGGCGGCTCCCACGTGGGTTCGCTTTAATGGGGGAGGGAAACACAAAAGGGCGAAGGGTGTGGGACACACAAGGAAGAGGCAGGACGAGGGGAGAGGCCT
>NW_004949118.1:896491-897223 GCF_000317375.1 Microtus ochrogaster | reverse complement strand
TGGGAAGAATATCTCACACCTGTGCGCAGGTGTGCGCACAGGCAACCATAGTCCAGGGGGAGTCTGGGAGTTGTAGTTTTCCAAAAGAACAACACGTTGCCCAAGGGCCTGGAAAGATGGTTCTTCAGTGACAGCAGGGCTGCTCGTGCAGAGGACCTGAGATCTGTCACCAGCACCAACATCAGGTGGTTCCGGTCAGTGTGACTGCAGCTCTAGATGGACCTGACACCCCTGGCCTCCTCGGGTGCACATATACAGAGATTCAGTATCCCATCTCACACACACATGCTCATAACTAAAACCAAAATAAAATACTTAAAAGAAATATCCTACCAAAAAATCCTAGCATAAATACATGGCAATTTTTACATTTTTATGTGCTTTTGATGTTTATCTAAGGTATGAATCTTTCATTTGTTTATCCCACCAAATTTTGTTTGCTTTTTTTTTTTTTAGTTGTTTTGATAAAACACTGTGACCAAAGCAACCTAAGGAAGAATGTAGGCCCATATTTCTGTATGGCACAAGAGCCATCAGCCCGGTCTGAGGTGGTCACGAACCCTGCAGACAAGCTGTCTCTGTTTATCAATAGCCAGGATGTGCTGCTCCTAGTTTCTTTTGTTATAAATGTAGATTACCTGAGAAGAGGTGTTGGCTGAAGCTGGTCAGGATGTTTGGTGCTTATTTCTTGGTAATTTGGAGGAAGCCTTATAGAGATGCTAATTCATGGCC
>NW_004949118.1:877666-896381 GCF_000317375.1 Microtus ochrogaster | reverse complement strand
AAAGGTCCTGAGTTCAATTCCCGGCAACCACATGGTGGCTCACAACCATCTGTAATGAAGTCTGGTGCCCTCCTCTGGCCTGCAGACATACATGCAGACAGAATATTGTACACATAATAAATAAATAAATATTTAAAAAAAAAACACAGGACAAACTTAGACAGACACACACGGCAGACACGACACGGTGGCTCCCACGTGGGTCCACTTTAATGGGGGAGGGGGACACAAAAGGGCGGGGAGATGTGCAGGACACACAAGGAAAGGCGAACGAGAGAGAGCGAGCCTCGTGTGGCCCTGCCTTTTTAACGGGGAGCGCAAGGGTGTCTGGGAAGGATGTCATAGTCCAGGAGGAGTCTGGGAGTTGTAGTTTCCAAAGGAACAACATAAGCGGCGTTGGTTTATTCCTCGCGACTCCATTCCAGCCCAGTTAGGGAATCTGTGTTGGACCCACACGGCCTCCAACAAAGAGTTTGATTTATTTCGGCTTACAGTTCTAGAGGGCTAGATGTCTCTAAGGGTGGGGCCAGCATAGCGGCAGCAGCTGGGAGATCGCCTCTCAACCACACCCAGGAAGCAGAGAGCAAGCAGGGAGTCGTGCTCAAACCCTGCCCTGTCTCGAAAAACCAAAAAACAAAACAAAACAAAAACAAACAAACAACAACAACAAAAAAAACCCTGTCCTCAGGAATGACTTTGTCTATTAAGGCTTCATATCTTATAGATTCCATAACTGCCCCCAAACACCGCCACTGTCTAGAGACTCTGCATTCAGGTACACCTGCCTGTAGCTGACAATTCTCCTCTAAACCACCACACTCAGGAACTATAAGACATAATCCCAACTCAGGTTGCCACACATTTTGCTGAGTAAGACAGGCCTGCAAATAAATAAAATTATTGTATAGAAAGGCTATTTAAAAACAACTATAGTCACGAGGGAAAGGCTGGTTGGTGTTAAAAGAGTCAGTAGGGTCTTCATAGAGGAATTTCTGCTTAACCAGCCTGAAGGGGTAAGTCCTACTTCTTGGGAAGAATCATGTACATCTACAGTGTCTTCCAACTCTCCATCTTGCAGCCTAGACTTATCCTCTAGGCTTTAGAACGGCATGTGAAAATGTTCACCTCACTTCAAAATCCCAAACAAAACTTTTTTTTAAAAAATATTTATTTATTTATTTATCATATATACATTATTCTGTCTACATGTATGTCTGCATGCCAGAAGAGGGCACCAGACCCCCATTACAGATGGTTGTGAGCCACCATGTGGTTGTTAGGAATTGAACTCAGGACCTTTGGAAGAGCAAGCAATGCTCTTAACATCTGAGCCACCTCTCCAGCCCCTCCCAAACAAAACTTATGTCTGTATCTGTGATGGTGAATTTTGATTGTTGGCTGTGGTAGTTTGAATGTAATTGGCCCCTACTATCTCATAGGGAGTGGCGCTTCTAGGAGATGTGGCTTTGTTGGAGTGGATAGGGCCTTGGAGGAAGTGTGTCACTGTGGGGGCGGGCTTTGAGGTTTCCTGTGCTCAGGATATCACCCAGTGTCTCAGTCGACTTCCTGTTGCCTGCAAGATATAGGACTCTTAGCTATTCCTCCAGTACCACATCTGCCTGCCCACTGCCATGTTCCCTATCATGATAGTCATGGACTAAACTTCTGACACACTTCCTCCAACAAGGGCACACCCACTCCAACAAAGCCACACTCCTAATAGTGCCACCACCTATGAGACTATGGGGGCCAACTACATTCAAACTGCCATACTGATTGTATGGATTAATAAGTACCTAGGAAGTCAGTAGAGCATGCTGTTGGGTGTGTCTCTGAGGTTGGATCATGAGGGCTGCAGTCTAACCGATGGGTGAATCCCTTGATTGATTCATCTTTCTATGGTGTTATTGGGAGGCAGAGAAATGTAGGCGGAGCCTGGCTGAGGAAGATAGGTCACTGGTGTCCATCCTTAATATATATATATATATATATATGGTCCTATCTGATTCCTGCATTCTCTTTTTTTGTTTCCTGGTTGTCATGGTAGCAGCTACTGTGCTCTGCCATATCCTCTGGCCATAGGGAATGGAACCTTCCAAAACTGAGGCCAAAAAAATTTTTGCTCCTCTCAATTGTCTCTCTGAGGTATTTGGTCACAGGGATGACCACTGGCTAGTATACCACCCACCCAAAGCCTTTGCCTCCCATATGTTGTATCTCAGGGATTCTATCACCATTCTTCCTTGCACTAAGCTCAACACTGTGGGTTATCTACACACACACACACACACACACACACACACACACACACACACACATACACACTATATATATATAATATTATATACACATTATGTGCATTTCTATTATATTATAATCTATATATTATATAAATGCATATATGATAGGTGTATATTTTAAGCATATGTATATATTTAAAACTCTTTGAAGCTTCGTGGCATTGAAATGTATTTTATTTCCCATGATTCAGTGGGTGACTTGGGCCCAGGCGACTGCTTCTTGTTGGCTTTTCTTAGACAACTAAATGAGAGACTTGGCTGAGCTGAAACTCGTCTCTAGACTCAGTCGGACTAGGTGGCTCACGGCTGGCAAATGTTCTGGGTGTCCCCTGGGGGCTCAGCTGGGTGGCTTCCGTGGGATTCTTTGTGACTGGGTGACTGGGTGTGCTTCATTGGGGTCTGAGTAAGCCTGCTCTGCCATTTCAGTGACAAACATGTGACAGATACTTAAACAAGATGCAGTAGGGAATGCTTGTGTTGGCTCTCAAGGATTCAGGGGTGTCAGCCCATCCAGGTGAGGAGGGCGGGACAGAGAAGTGCAGTTCACAACACGGTAATGAGGAAAAAGAAACAAGGGAACACAGCAAGGGGCCAGAGCACCAGGGAGCTGAGGGAAATGTCCCTCAAGAGGTTAATGCTCTCACTATGTGAGAAGCTGGAGGTGTGCATAACTGAATTCACACATACTTCTTTAAACATGTTAAATTTATTTATCGCATTATCTTAGGTTTATTATTTTGTGTGTGTATGAGTGTTTTGCTTGAGGGTATAAGTGCACACCACAAGCATGCCTGCTGCCTCCTAGATGTTTCTTAATTTAACCAACTTGACAAGGCGAGCCACCCCAGAACGAGCTTCAGAGACAAATGTCCCCGTCCTGACCTCTCCTCTCCGGCGTTTACTTTGTCTCTCATCTCTCACTTCCGCCTCACTATCCTCGCCTCTCAGATTCACCCCCCATTCAGGTCCTGGCCACGCTGCTTGTCTGGCTGCTCCTCCATCATCACCACCTCCCAGTGATGTCAAATGTTGCAGGAGCTCCTTCTGCTCCTTGACTGCCGGCTTTCTCCTTCGCACTTTGTACACACTTCCCCCCAAGAGGATGAGTATTTGGTTTGGTTTTGACTTTTTGACTGTGTATCTCTGGCTATCCTGGAACTCGCTCTGTAGACCAGCCTGGACTGAAACTCACAGAGATCCACCTGCCTCTGCCTCTTGTGTGCTGGGATTAAAGTTGTGCGCCACCACTGCCTGCTAAGTCTTTTTTTTTCTTTTTTTAGAAAATGTTTTTCATATTAAGAAAAGCAGTTAAGGGCTACTGAGATGGTTCATGGGTTAAGCACTTTGACCCATGTCTGACAACCTAAGTTCAGGTCCTGGGACCCACAGGCAAAAGCAAAGACTGACTCCTGCAAGCCTCTCTCTAACCTTCATACCAGTCATTCTGGGTACTCCTCAACATGAATGCGCATGTGTGTGCTTACACACACACACACACACACACACACACACACACACACACACACACTGACACACACAGAGCAAATAAATACATAAACAAATATAATGCAATAAAATGTTTAGGAAGAAATGCATTGTACATAGAAGAGCACACCAAATATAGATGTATAATAATAGAAGCTGCCCATGACCATAACAAATAAAATCCCGTCAACACCTAATACCTCCTTACTATACCCTCTACCCAAAATACCTCTGGTCCACCCCAGAAATAGCTATTTTCTTGACCTTTATGGAAACCACTTCTAAGCTTTGCTTCACTCTGATTTTACCTAACTGTTCATTCTTAAAAATATAGTTTATTCTTGTCCCAAATTTTTATATAAATAAAATTATACAATATCTATCCTTTTGTGTCCAATTCTTCATATTCTGAATACAAAAACACAACAAAAGATAGTTTAAGAGTCAAATGTTGCGGGAGCTCCTTCCGCTCCTTCAGCTAATAGCTGCTGAGATACCAGCCCATTGGGGCGTGGTCTCTCTCTCCCTTTAAAAAAAAAAAGCAGCCACTTCCCTCTGCTGTCTCTCTCTCTGGCTTCTGGTGACTAGGCTCCTTTCCTGATTGTGCAGAGGGCTGTTGTCTGGGACGCTGATCTGTAAGTTTTCCCCTTTAAATAAATAACCATTCTATTAATCATAATTCCAAACTGGTGTGGGATTGTTTGTGACTTACGCCTTCAGTCAAATATGAGTGTCCATATTCATGTTGCCCCAGTTTTCATAGTCCACTGTGGCAGTGGTTACTGGAGATGTTTGTTTCTTTGGTTGGTTTTGTTGTTGTTGTTGTTGTTGGGGATGGGACAGGGTTTCACTATATAGCTCTGGCTGTCCTGAAACTCACTGTGTAAACCAGGCTACCCTTGAACACATAGAGAGCTGTCTGCTACTGCCTCTTAAATGCTGGTTTAAAGGTGTGTCCCACCACACCCAGCGGTTACCTGAGATTTTGTTAGTTGGAGAGTGAAGCGAATCATAAATCAAGGCATTTATCAAACACACTGGCAGGAACCTTGGATGGGCAATTACAGCAAAGCAGAATGAGGGGAGATGAGTACTATAGGGATTCCTACTGCCAGTAGCCTTTAAGTTACCCGCCCATATGGGCGTGGCCTCTTATAGTATTTATGCTGAAGTAAACCGCACCTGCGGCCTCTTTTTCCAGCTGCGGGATTGGGTAGCTGTTCTCCATTCCAGCACAGAATTGTGACTTGTGAGTCTACCCCTGAATAAATAACCCTCTATTATTCTCAATTCTGAACTAGTGTGGGTTTTAGCTGTTCCCTGATGGCATTCTTTTTTTAAAATATTTATTTATTTATTTATTATGTATACAATATTCTATCTGTGTATATGTCTGCAGCCCAGAAGAGGGCACCAGACCTCATTACAGATGGTTGTGAGCCACCATGTGGTTGCCAGGAATTGAACTCAGGACCTTTGGAAGAGCAGGTAATGCTCTTACACTGAGCCATCTCTCCAGCCCCTCCCTGATGGCATTCTTAGCGGTTGCATCTCTGAGTCGGAGGCCAGCTTGGTCTACATCAAAAGCTCTGAGTCAGCTGAGGCTACATCGTGGGACTCTGTCTCAAAAATATCATAAATTACCTTTTAAAGATTTTTGATAGTTACAGGATGTTAGGTCGGACGTGGGAAAGCAATGCACGGGACTAAAAGTAGCCCAAGGTGATTTAGCTCTGGTCTGCAACATTTCAGAGCTCCATAATTTTGAGGTCCCTCATCTGACCCTGTGGCCTGTTTAACACATGCTTTTCCTTTGCCTTTCTGTTTTCGGTATCCATTGTTAAATTCCACCCCCTGACGTCTTGTTGAAGATCCTAACTTTTCTATTCACGAGCGATACTGACCAGAAGGCTCTTTGGCCGGTGGGTATTGGCTTTGCTTCTGTCTTTGGCTTTAGCATTAAGGCGGCACCAGCTTCACACATTAAAGTACTATGCTTTTCTACCGTCTGGAAGGTGTAGAATTAGTGTTGATTATTTTAACGTTTGGTAACTTTCTTTAATAAAGCTATCTGGTTCTGATGAATTCTTTTTTTTCAGGAGTTTTAAAATACAAATTCAAATATATATATATATATGAATATATATATATATGGCATACAGTGAAGGGGCTCTAGCCAGCTCCAGGGTGGCGAGCATGGCTCTGGCAGGCCTTGCTCTTCTCCTCCATCCCTCTGCCTTAGATTACGTTCCAAAAGCTAACCACCATGGTTTACCCCCTTACTTGACCACTTGCTCCTCCCGAAACTACCAAGGTCCAGCTATCAAACTACTGAAGTCCAGCAATCATCCGCTATCTCCCGTCTTTGTCTCTAATTCTCTGCTCTCTGTCCCTCTGGTGTAAATAAATCTCCTTTGTGCTGAGAACTTGGTCTTGGGGTCTCTGGGCTGGTAGCAATCTCTTACAATGTTAGCTGTTTCATATTGGGTGAGTTACGGTAGGGTACGCTGTGTGAGAGATCGATGCCTGTGACAGTCAGAAGAGGTGTCAGATCCCATGGAACTCAAGTTACAGATGGTTACAAACCACCATGTGGGTCTTCAGAACCAAACCCAGGTCCCCTGTAAGAACAGGCAGTACTCTTAACCACTGAGCTCCCTATATTCTAGTCCTGTCAGAAGTTTCTTAATTCGCCTTTTGAAGTTTTGCTTGCTCCCTCCATCCCCATCCAATCAGGCTGAATAGAGACATTTTGATTTTATTCATATTTTCAAAAACCCAGGTATTATTTTTGGTTGATTTCCTATATTATTTTTCCATTTTTTCCCCATTGATTTCTGCTTTAAACTTCATCTCTTTCTGTCTCCCAGAGCCTTTGCTGTTGCAAGAAATGCTCTTAACCACTGAACCAACTCACTAGTCTTGTTTGGTTTTTGTTGTTGTTTGTTTGAAACAAGGTCTTGATAAATATCCCAGGCTGGCCTTAGACTCTTTTAAAGAATGATTTACTTTTTACTTATGTATTTATCTGTATAAATTTATACCATTTTTACACGGGTGCCCACGAAGTCTCAAAGAGGGCGCCAGACTTCTCATTTCTGCTCAACAGTGAAGGGAGTTCGGGGCAGCACAGAGTATCCTCTGAGACCGTTGGATAGGAGTGTCTCACTGGTGCCCCAGTATGACCTCTGCTGACAACAGAGGGGGACAGTGTTGGTGCAGGAGAGCCCTGACTCCCCAGTGGAGATTCTCTGACAACGTATTTGGAGTTCTTGCAACAGTTGGAGACAGCTAAGCTCTGCCTCTGGTTGTGCAGATAAGAGTGGTGTTTGGCCCCTTCCCTGGAGCCCTTGTCTAGAGAGAGCAGGCTTTGTTGTTTTATCTGTGTCCGTTGGAATTTCTGGGTTGCTAGCTTCTTCAGAGTATGAGCCGGAGGAGGCAGAGGCGAGCCTAGGGGAGTCACTGTCTTGTTCCTTGGATCTCAAGGTCCCTTGCCTGCCGGCTTTTTTTTTTTTATCTACATTTCAGAGTTTGGCCTGTGTCTTATGTATTGTACTCAGGGATTAGCACTGTAGTTAATAAGAGGGATAGAGAAAAGTACATTTTCGTTTTATGAAGCAAATATTCTGTCCCATGTTTTAGCATGTAAAATAATTTGTTATTTTTCAACTTTTCAATAGAGCAAAAGAAAAATACATGGGGATTGGAGAAGTGGCTCAGCAGTTAAAGCACTGGCTGTTCTTCCAGAGGACCCAGGTTCAATTCCCACTGTGTCATCTGTTACTCAAGTTCCAGAGGGCCCAATCCCATCCTCTGGCCTCCTTGGCGCACAGTGATGCACAGAAACACACATGGTAAAAACACTCACATACATAAAAGAAAAACGCGTGTTCAGGGAAAGTTGTGCTTGGAATTTTGAATTTTATCTTTTTCTTGGTTAACAATAAACAGTAGAAAATTGCTACTGGGCCCACCTGGAAGCTGCTGCATGTGTTGTGACAAGTGTAAGGCTAATCTAAGCTACAATATTCAATAGTTATATAAAGTAAATGCATGTCCACCCTATCCTATGTTATGCAAAGGGTAGCGAAAGGGGGAGTGTCTCCAAAAAAAAAAAAAAGGTTTTATTTTGCTTGAGATAGTTTCCCTGTGTAACCTAGATTGACCTGGAACTACCAATTCCCCTGCTTTTGGCCTTCCAAATATTGGGATCACAGGCCCACTCCACAATGCTCAGATGGCAAATGAATTTTTGATATTTTAAACATACGGTAGAATTTTTTAAAAAGATTTATTTATTTATTATGTATACAACATTCTGCCTCGATGTATGCCCGCACACCAGAAGAGGGCGCCAAATCTCAGTACAGATGGTTGTGAGCCACCATGTGGTTGCTGGGAATTGAACTCAGGACCTCTGGAAGAGCAGCCAGTGCTCTTAACCTCTGAGCCATCTCTCCAGCCCCCACATACGGTAGAATTATAACTTTGCAGTTATAATGCGTACAGTGAGCAGCACCTGGATTACAGGTGCGTGTGCACTGGGTACTTTCTGTCAGTGTGACACTAACGCAGGTCATCTGTGAAGAGAACCTCAGCTGAGGAAATGCCTCCGTCATTTGCCCGCAGACACATCTACAGGTCATTTTATTGCTGAGCGATTGATGCGGGAGGGACCAGAACACTGTGATCTGCGCCACCTTTGGGTGGCTGGTCCTGGGTTGTATGAGAAAGCAGGCTCACTAAGCCAAGGAGAGCAAGCCATGAGGGCAAGCCAGCAAGCAGCATTCTTCCATGGTCTCTGGTTCAGTTCCTGCTTGAGCTCTTGCCAAGGCATTGCTTGATTGCTAATGGACATGCAAATCAAATAAACCCTTTCTTCCTTGCGACAGTTTGAATAAGATGGCCCCATAGGCTCATACATTTGCACATTTGGCCATCAGGGAATGGTCCTACTTAAGAGGGGTTAGGTGGTATGACCTTGTTGGATGACGGCTGGCCCTGGGGGTGGGCTTTGGGGTTTGGGGGCCTAGAAAATAGGCCGAGTGTTTCTCTCTTCCTGCTGCCTGAGGATCTGGATATAGAGCTCTCAGCTACTTCTCCAGAACCATACTTCCTGCCATGATGCTAATGGACTCTGAAACTGTAAGCCAACCCCAAGTAAATGTTTTCCTTCATAAGAGTTGCCATGGTCATGGTGTCTCTTCCCAGTAGAAACCCTAAGACAGTACCCTAGTTACTCTTTAGAGGGCTTGAGCCACAAATACCTGTAAGCAAACTCTGGAAATTTATTCCTGGTGACAGATGCTGATTTTTATAGCTTAACAGAAAATTGTAAAGACAGCTAGTGGTCATTAGCATTTCCTTACAAGAATAGTGAAAGTAGGTTGTGTAGAGTTATTTTTATTTTATTTTGTCTATTTATTTAGACTGGCTCTTATGTAGCTCAGGTTGACTTCAAAGTAGCAACACAGCAGAGGATGACCCTAAACCTCTGATTCTCCCGTTTCCACCTCCCAAGTACTGGGATTGCAGGCCTACACGCAACATTCAGTTTTAGGTAGCAACTGAGCCCAGTCGCCACAAATGCTAGGTAAGCACCAATTGAACTGCATTCCCAGTTCCCGTGTGATCGGTTTTAAAGTCTGACACTGCATTTTAGCTGTGTTCTCATGTGGGAGTTTAAATTTATCCCCCATGGCCGTAAATAAACATGGTCCTACAAGATCTGCTCAGGGTAGTCGGGGAAGCCAGCTACCTAACAGAACTTGGTTGATATTCAACTCTGGCATTTCTGCCTGAAGCGGTTGAAGGAAAAGGTAGTGTACTCTGCTCTTCTGGAAGGATTAGCAGGCTGCCGTTAGGATTGATGGAACCAGATCAGAGGGAAAGTCCACCATGAGACCATCTGGGAAACTGTTCGTGGTCTGTAGAGCGTGACCTGTTTTTTCCCTTTTACCCACTTAACTCAGGGAGCCTCTCATGGACCAAACATCCAATGAAGTGTGCACTGTGTTCTCATCAATATCAGTTCAATCACAAAGGATGTGTCTGTTAGCGGGTATTTCATTAAACAAAACGTAGCACTAAAACAGGAAGCGAACGCTAAGGTGAGTTGTGATTTTCTTGAGTCGCAGAAGCAAATCAATTGTTAAACATCCAAGTTATCACAGAGCGAGCTGATAAACCAATAATGAAAACCCTCGACAGACAAGGATGAGAGGAGCTGTTCTGTCAGGTCAAACACAAGGGGATACAGTAAGAACGGAATCTTACATCATTTCATTGTGACCTTGAGACCTACCCCTCACCAATAACTTACCTGTCAATAACTTAACATTGACAAGAAATGTAAAAGATTGATCATGCCCAGCATTGGCAATAGGGGAAGAAAATAAACCCTTTGACACATGGCCGGTAGGATGACACACTGATGAGCTTTGGGAATGTGTTCTAGTTTGACATTTTTTGTTGTTGTGATAAATACTCTAATCAAAAGCATCTTGGCTTACACTTCCAGGTCACGGCCCATTGTCAAGACTTACACTTCCAGGTCACAGCCCATCGTCAAGGGGGACGTCAGGGCAGGAGTGCAAGGCAGTAATGGTAGAGGAATGATGCTGCTACCTCACTCTCTGGCTCACGCACAGACCCATGCTTAGCCTGCTTTCTTAGACCACCTAGACCTGCCAAGGGATGGTGCCACCTGCATGTGCTGGACCCTTCCAGTAAAGACAGTGCCCCCATAGAAATGTCCACAACCAATCTAAGCCAGGCAATTCCTCAGCTGAGGCTTTCTTCTGAGATGATAACTCAGGGTGTAGTACACCAATACTTGAGGCTAACTGTGACAGAGGGATAATTAAACAAATTCCACTGAAAATTTAAAATACACTTATTATTTGATCCACTAGTTCTACTGTGACTGAAAACCAGGATGTAATTGTAAAAGTATGCCTCACTGTAAGCGTAGAGATGTTCATTAAACATTAATAACAATAATGCCTTAGTCATCGCCTCAAGCATGTCTGTTTGGGAATCAGGCAAACAAACTGCGGTGTGGCTTCCTCACGGCTCCACAAATCAGGAATCAGAGAGCTTGGGCCAGGAGCAGGGTTGCACCGTAACCTTCAAGACCTTCCCACAATCAGTGTACTTTTGCCAGGCAAGCCACACCTCCTGAAGATTTCATAACCACAAGAATGGCAATGCACACCTTTAGTCCCAGCACTGGGGAGGCAGAGGCAAGCAGAGCTCTGTGACTTCAAGGCTAGCCTGATCTACACAGTGACTTCCAAGACAACCAGAGCTACACAGTGAGACCCATTCTACCACCCAGCAACCATCTGTACTTCTTGTTTGTTCTTGAAAAAGAAATTACCTCACCCAATGAGCACAGTCAAATGTCTGATACATTCAAATGAGTTGATCAAGTTCAAAATGTTCAAGTCTCTATATGTACAAGTTGAGACCTTCATAAGAAAATTGAGGCAGCTGGGCATGGTGCCACACGCCTTTAATCCCAGCTCTTGGGAGGCAGAGGCAGGCAGATCTCTGAGTTTGAGGTCAGCTGGTCTACAGAATAACTTCCAGAACAGCCAGGGATACACAGAGAAACCCTGTCTTGAAAATCATGCCACCACCAAAGAGAGAGAGAGAGGGAAGGAAAGAGAGAGAGAGAGAGAGAGAGAGAGAGAGAGAGAGAGAGAGAGAGAGATTCGATATCCCACCTTCTCATTTTGGCTGTGTTGCAAGCCACCTGAATGTTCTAGACATCAGTTTCTCTCTCTCTCTCTCTCTCTCTCTCTCTCTCTCTCTCTCTCTCTTCCTCTCTCTCTCTTTCTCTCCCTCTCTCATATTGGGGATGAATTTGAATGACTAGGCAAGCACTGTGACACTGAGATTCACTCCTGTACTTATTTTTTTGAGATACTATTATGTAACCCAAGCTGCCCATGATCCTCCTGCTTCTGCCTCCTGAGTGCTGGGAATACAGGCATGTGCCACCCTGCCTAGGACGTAAAGTCAGGTCCTGTATATTGTGACATCTGGGTAATTATGTCTAAATCTACTTGAAATTTCCATCAATCCAGATTTCATTCCTTCATTTGCTAACACTAAAGAGGCCCAGATGCATTAGAACAAACCCTCACGTTGAAACTGCAGCCACTGCCGGTGAGCAGACACACTTGAGATCTGCTGGTGACTACCAAGTGCAGTCCCCGTGTGTCAGTTCACCAGTTTGTTCGCAGAACACAGTGTGGGCTGTTGAGTGTTGAGCAGCTTCGAGCATTGCTCCAGGGTAGCTAGAATTGGGCTCCTTAATAAATGGAGGCCAGCAAAGTCTTCACTAACTTATTTGTCGAAGTGTGACTTGCATTTAGTATGTTCCGAGTCACAGCGATCAGCTCAAATCTTCACACATGCACGCACCTTACACTAGGCTTGGCCTTCACCCAGATCAAGTACCCAGCAGCCTTCATGTGCCACTCAAATAAACAGACAACAGAGGCAATCGCTATCTTGGCCTTTGACACTAAAGATTTGTTTTCATGGCTTTATTCTTTTATTTTCTTATTCTATTTTAACTCTCTCTCTCTCTCTTTCTCTCTCTCTCTCTCTCGTGTGTGTGTGTGTGTGTGTGTGCGTGTGTGCATGTGTAAGAGAGAGGGAGAGAGTGTGTCTATTTTAACTTCTCTCTCTTGTGTGTGTGTGTGTGTGTGTGCGTGTGTGCATGTGTAAGAGAGAGGGAGAGAGTGTGTCTATTTTAACTTCTCTCTCTCTCTCGTGTGTGTGTGTGTGTGTGTGTGTGTGTGTGTAAGAGAGAGGGAGAGAGTGTGTCTATGTGGGTGTCTGCAGGTGGGAGGCAGAGGACCACTCGCCGGAGTATGGAATATGTTTCCCCCTTCCTCCATGAGGATCCTGGATGGAACTCAGGTTGTCAAGTTTCCCCACCACCTCACGGGTCCTGTTAAGGTAAAAGTCATGCAGAGCTAGGCTGCTTAAGCACAAGGGAACAAATGTATTTTAATCTGCTTCATCCTTTAAAGAACACCTTTCACTGCCTCTCATCTTCCCTGAGCTCACCGTGTTCTTTTCAAAAATCATCATGCAAAAGATCTTAGATTTAATATGGCTCTTTCAAAGGAGAATTTTTCTAGGGCCCCTCTCTTTATGGTTTACTTATGCTTGAACTTCTGGCATGCTCTAGAGATCAGAGAAAACTTAACAAGGTGGAACGAGGAAATGAATTAGAGAAGGATTTTGACTTTTTTCTTTTTGTCCAAGTCTGCTTTCCCCTCCTGTTCTAGCTGTCACCACCTTTTCCTCTGTAGCTCTGCACAGTCACAGAAATGTGTCTCACGACTCAAAACATTATGGTGTACTTGACATTTAGGACAAATGCGGGGAGAAGCTGGGGAAACGCTCAGGCTCAGGGTTTCTGAGCAAGCACTGATGGCCCTTGCAGAAGACCTGGGTTCGGTTCCCAGCACCCACACGGAGGCTCACAACCATCTGTAAGGTCAGTTCTAGAGGATCTGACACCCTCTCCTGGCCTCTATAGGCAACACATGCACATGGTACACAGATCATCTACATGTAGACCAAACACTTATAAATTAAACAAAGAATGTTTGCAGAAAGATTACTGAGTGTGAGCATAGACACCCCAGGGAGGCAAGTCCTGAATGGATTTTGTTTGGACTTAGGGGAATTACTAATAGCAAATAAATAAATAAATAAATAATTTTTTAAAAGTGCTAATATATCCCAGGTGCATATTTTTCTGACAAAAATCTATGCCTACCTTTACATATTCAAAAGTTGGCTATAAATACACATGCGTGTCCATTCTCTCCCTCTCCCTCTCCCTCTCTCTCTCTCTCTCTCTCTCTCTCTCTCTCTCTCTCTCACACACACACACACACACACACACACACACACAAAACTAAGCAACCATGTCAGTGATATTTCAGGCTGTTACCCAACAGGAGTTGGTAAAAGAACTAGGAAACAGGCATGGAATGAAGGCTCTGGAGCCTGGATTTAGGATTATATTTGAGGAGGCAAGTATGAACACCGACAGCACAAGTGTCTATTAAAGCAGAGGAAAGTGGGGGGTGGAGGAGAAGCACCCTAAAGGAACTCAAGCCGGACTAACATCGGTGCCGCTTACAACACTTATTATTTATTATACATGCCAAGCAGGACTTTCAAATGATCTAGACTGCTATTATAGGCCAGTGGAATGTGTGTGTGTGTGTGTGTGTGTGTGTGTGTGTGTGTGTGTCTGTGTCTGTGTATGGAGGCAGCTGCCTAAGGAGAAAACCATCCTGAAATGTCTTCATTTATTGAGCAAAAATAGTTTCAGATGACCATACCCATCAGCTAGGAGCTAAGAAATAGCTAGCAACACCGCATGACAGGACTGTCCCCTAGTAAAGAGCCACTAATCAGCTATGGTCTCAGGTTGACAAGATGGCTCAGTCTGTAAAGCACCATCCACACAAGCATACAGACCTGAGTTCACACTCCCAGAACCCAAGTAAAAAGTTTATCATGGTGGCAGGCGCCTGAGTCCCTAGCGCTGGAGGGGCAGAGGCAAGCAGTTCCCTTGAAGGGCATTGGCCAGCTTACCTAGCCAAATTGAAATACCCAGCCTCAAAAACAAACAAACAAGCAAGATGAAGGGTGATCAGAAATGACTCCTGATGCTAGCTGCTAGCACACGTATGTATACATGTGCATACACGTGCATGTATGTATACATGTGCATACACATGCGTGCTCACACTCGCTACACGTCACCTCCCGACACACAGAAAATGTATACATCATCAGACGGCCGAGACTCATCACACGTCAGGGTCCCCCAGAAGGACACAGGAGACACTAAAGATGCGTGTTCATACAGGTTCTTCATGCTGGATATGGTGGCTCATGTCGTTAATCGCAGCACTCAGGAGGCAAAGGCAAGTGGGACTCTGTGAGTTCAAGGCCAGCCATGGCTCCATAATGAAACCCTGTCTAAGAAAAGAGCGGGGAGGGCATGGGCTTTGTTAGTCTAATAAATTTGTCCTTCCAACTTAACATTCCATATTTATTTTGGGGGACTTTTGAAGAAGATAAGACACTTTAAAGCAGATCACAGAACATTCTGTTAAACGCACAAAAGAGAAGGTGCATAGTAAACACTATTGGAGACATCATCCCCTTCCCCACCTACCCATCCCTTCCAGTACACTCTGTGCTGGGAATGGAACCCAGGGCTTCCTACACACCGGGCAAGCACTCTCCCAACAGCTCCACATCTCTGGCTCTATGTGTTACTTTAAAACAATGTCAGAGAACATTTCCTCCTTGGATGGCCTCATAGATAAAATTATAAAGTTTGCAGCATGGAAGCTGGGGATGGCGCTCTGTTGTAGGGCATGCGGCCTTCTGGTTCCATCCTCAGTACCATTAAACAAGCAAAAGAGTGAAAGCTCGCTGCTCTGGACCAAGTCCTGTGTCTGTGGCCTTTTCTTTTGTGGACAGGTTCTCACTGTATAATCCTAGGCATGGTCTTTCCCTCTGACTTATAGCCCCATCCATAGTATTTTTTTTTACAATAAAATATTGGTTTGTGGTTACATTTAAAAAGTAAGAGAGCCCCGTCTTTTAGAGATAACTGCTTTAATACTTATTACCAGAATGAAGGGTTGGTAAGGTGACTCAGTGGGACACTTGCTGTGCCAAGCTTGGGGACCTGTGTTTAGTCCTGAGGCCCACCAGGTAGAGGAGAATCAACACTTGTAAGTTGTCCTCCGACCACCACAGCCATGCCTTGGTCCTTGGTGTGCGTGTACACATGTGAACAAATGCTTGCACGAACAGACACAAACAAAAATAAATGTTAAACAAACACTAGGTAGGGTTTGTGGCACACACATTTAATCCCAGCACTTGAGAGGGAGAGGTAGGTAGAATTCTGTGAGTTTGAGGCTCTCTGGTCTATGTAGCAAATCCCAGGTCATCCAGGATTATATATAGAGATCCTTTCTCTGTCTCTCTCCCTCTTCCTCTGTCCCTCCCTCTCCCTCTTCCTCTCTCCCTCCCCCTCCCTCTTCCTCTCTCCCTCCCCCCTCTTCTCTTCTTTTCTCTCTCTCTCTCTCTCTCTCTCTCTCTCTCTCTCTCTCTCACGCACACACACACGCGCACACACACACGTTAACAGCTGATTACAGCTGAAATTTGGAGACACTTACATGGGGGCTCATTATATTACTCTCAACAATGTCTACCCAACAGTAACTGCCCAGAGTTAGGTCAGATCTCACAGCCTGAAGGCACAGCCTCTCCACAGACCTCCTCTGACTCTTGGTCCCAGCTGTAATTTCCAGAGTTCCTCCACCATTCATGATTCTGACCAACTGACTGCAAATTCAGAGGCTCCCATTGTGCCCTCGGACCAGGTGGTGCCCTCGAGTGATTCATATGACAGGAGACAATGTCATACTGAAGAGCGTAGTTTTACTACACAAGATGGCATCTGGAGCAAATGCAGACACACTGAGCACAGTTCGGGAGCGGGTAGCCCCAGGTCAGAGCTTCTGCCACTCACTGCTCCACTGACACAGTGTAACCTTCTCAGGTCAAAGAGTTTGTCATAGAGTCCAAATGACGATAGAGCCTGAAATCCAAAGGGTGTCAGACTACTTGGCAAGATGTTCCAGCAGGAAATTCAAGAGCAACCTTGAGGTTACAGCATGAGCTAGAAGACTGGAGGGCAGCGTGAAGTTGAGTTTGTTTGTATCATCTCTTGTAGATAGGACTGAGGCCCCCTCTCCTAGAACTAAGGGTCCTCCTTGGGCCCAAGAGCCGGAGATCCCAAAGAAGGGCCCAGGGGAGAATAAAGCAGATCCAGCTGCTGCTGTACCCCAGGGGTCCCTCAGCAGATGAGCAGAACTGTGTATGACACACGGTGGCTGCTATTTCTTGTCTAAGAAAAACCTCAAGGCACACAGTGATCAGAACTATGTCAGAAACAGGTCTGTGGGAGGTGAGTCTGGTGTAGGGTACAAGGACATCATATTACACCTATCAAGAGCACGCGTTTGCCAGAGCTTATGCCTGCTATTCTAGCGCCAGGTCAGCCTGACTATAAGGCAAGACTGTGTCTCAGAAACAAACAAAACAAAAAACCCAAACTAAAAACAAAAGACAAATAGGTCCAGTGAGCTGGCTCAACAGGGCACTTGCTGCCAAGTCTGATGGTTTGAGTTGGATTCCTGGACCCACATAGTGGAAAGAGACAACTACCTCCCCATCAGTTCTCGTTCTCTCTCTCTCTCTCTCTCTCTCTCTCTCTCTCTCTCTCTCTCTCACACACACACACACACACACACACACAATGTAATTTCAAAGATTAAGGAATGATGTTTCATCACTAGTTCTCCTGTTTCTGGCTTAGATATTTTTAACACTTTAACATTGTTGTTTAAGAGTCTTCTCCTGATCAGCAAGTGCGTTATTCTCTCTCTTCTTCATTGGACACATATTTTAAGAATGGAACCACTGGTTGGGTGGATTGGCAAAGGCCTGTCATCCTAACCCTGGGGAGTCAGAAGCAGGAGCGTTGTAAATTCTAAGTCAGTCTGGCTGATATAGCAAGACTCTGTTTTAAAAAGAAAAGAAATATGAAAACCTACCTTTTCGTTGTTACTTGTGCACTGTGATTTTTATGTAATTAGTTGAAAATATTCTTTTATAAAGGAGGAAAGAAACCCATCTTCTTCAGCAGGGCCTAGTTCAGTAAGTCTGCCCACCTCGCCAGGGAAACGTCTCTTTGCTATACGTTGGAACTACTACAGAAACCACAACCAATCAGAATGCAGAGTTGTGGAGCCCAATCACGCTGGATACAAAACACACCCCATAGGTAAGGCTTGGGGAAGACTGCAGAAGAGGGGGCAGAAAGATTGTAAGGCCCAGAGGACCCAGGGGTTGGCTGTGAGATTATAACCCCTAGGAACGCCGTAGAGTCTCGCCAACATGACTGGCAAACGTGACAGCGTGACTCACAGACGTGAGCTGATCAAGGACAGCAACAACAGACATATCAAAGAGGATGGGGGAGAGCCACACGGCCTCAACCCTGCACAAAGAGCTACAGGCAAGTAAGGAATGCTGAGTGGGAGAAATAGTCTCCACGAAAGAGCACACCAACTGCCTATCCAATACTCACTGACCAGCCCTGAAAACACACCTACGACTAACAGTAGACAGACCGAACAGGTTATATTTAGGAATAAATATGTACATATGTGTATACGTAGATCCATTTGTATATGTGTAGGCATATACGTGTGTCACAACAACTAATGAGGAAAGAGGCCATGAATTTGAAAGGCAGCAAGGAGGGGGTGAATGGAAGGGTTTGAAGGGAGAAAGTGGAAGTGATGTAGTGATATAATAATCTCAGGGAAAAAAAAAAAGGAAAGAAACAAAAAACTAAAGTACCGGAGAAACTCAAAATATGTTCCAGAATGATTACAATAATAAGGGTGTGGCCTTAGAAAGCCCAGTGTAGCGGCACACACCTTTAATCTCCACGCTCAGGAGGCAGAGGAAGGAGATTTCTAAGTTTGAGGCCAGCCTGGCCTACAGAGTGAGTTCCAGGACAGTCAGGGCTACACAGAGAAACCCTGCCTTGAAAAACAACCCCAAAAAAGGGGCCTGGAGAGATGGCATGGTGGTTAAGAGTACATACTGTTCTTCCTGAGGACCTGAGTTCAATTCCCAGCACCCACATCAGGAGGTTTACAACTGCCTGCAGCCCCAGATTTAAGGGGTCTCACACCTCTGACCTGTGGGCACTTGCATCCATGTTCATTCTCTCTCTCTCTCTCTCTCTCTCTCTCTCTCTCTCTCTCTCTCTCTCTCTCTCT
>NW_004949118.1:872841-877566 GCF_000317375.1 Microtus ochrogaster | reverse complement strand
TCTCTCTCTCTCTCTCTCTCTCTCTCTCTCTCTCTCTCTCTCTCTCTCTCTCACACACACACACACACACAGGAAAAGATAAAGAGGATAGGAAGAAAGAAGAAAGCCTTAGGTTAAACATTGCACACGAGCATGTTTGACTGACAGAAATAAGAAGAGAACACACTCAGAGGCAAGAAAGGACAAAGGCTGAGTAAACCTAACGTATCATAGATCATAGTCAATCATAGATCCTCTGTAGATCTCACAAATGGCAGCTGGACCATTCATAAGCCAGATGTCAGCTGGTGACAGCTATTCTTGTCCCATGTGACCTCAGCATGATGGGTAAGTACTGGAAGTACACAGGCCACTTTCTTTTTTGAAAGAAGCTTCTGCGCTGATCCTGGATGCATTCAGTCTGCGGAGACTCCTGTTTCACCCCCAAGTCTGACCCCCGCCCACACACAGCAGACCACAGCATCAGGAGCAACTGTGTGGCTCTTCCATCAGCTCACATCCTTCACAGTGACAGCCTGTGTCATTTATTTTCCTGCTGCTTTTGTTTTGTTTGGTTTTGTTTTTCAAGACAGGGTTTCTCTGTAGCTTTGGTGCCTATCCTTGAATTTGCTCTGTAGACCAGGCTAGCCTCGAACTCACAGAGATCCACCTGTCTCTGCCTCCCGAGTGCTGGGATTAAAGACGTGCGCCACCACAGCCGGGGTTTCCTGCTGCTTTGTATCTTAAATTTACTCAGTGTGATTAGTTTTGATCGTCAACTCGACAGGACTTCGAAAGGCCAGGGAAGAAACTCTTAGAGCGTTGGCTCCATCGGGGTGTGCTGTGTCTTGTTGAATTCACTGATGGCTCCATCGGGGTGTGCTGTGTCTTGTTGAATTCACTGACGTAGGAAGACCCAGCTTGGAAGTGGGAGGCACAGTCCCTGGTTTGGGATCCTGAACTGGATGAGTAGTGAAAGCTAGCTAGGCGCTACGCACACATGCACTTAGAGTTCTCTGCTGTTGACCGTGGATATGACGGTCTTCAGTGATAGACTGCAGCCTGGAATTGTTCCCCGTGCTCTGGCTGCCTGAGGAGGGCAGCACAGTGGTCCTCAGGTGGCGCACGGCCCATCTTCTTCCTGATTCGTGGAGCTCATTTATTTCCAACTCTGCCACTCCAACTTTGTCCACATCTTTCCAAGCTTTAAGTCTCCCAGTGACAGGGTCACGAAGGTGGCTTTCAGGCCCCAAATTCTTACTGTGTTTTCCACAGCTTTGCCATCAGGAGTTCCAGAACCATGCTGTTCCAGAACCATTTGGCACACACCTGTCCTTCAACATGGTAAAACCACTGCATGGACTTACTATGTTTCGTCCCTCAGAGTGAGGTGACAAACGAGATCTCACTCCCTTATGTAAAGGGACGAGCAACTCTAGAGAACATCTTTTAAATTGACCTAGTCTTGCGAGACGTGTTGTCATTACGGGATAGTCTTGGCTTTTAAATGAGAAATGCAAGTACAACTTGCAGACTTTTAAGCTGAAAATCTGATAACTTGAATTAGTTCCCCTGGACCCATATGATAGGAGAAAACTTACCCCCCCAATGCTGCCCTTTGACCTCTACATGCATGCTATGTATGCATATGTATGTGCGTGCACACACACATACGAGAGAGAGAGAGAGAGAGAGAGAGAGAGGGAGGGAGGGAGGGAGGGAGGGAGGGAGAGAGAGGTCGCATTCATAGTACATCAGGCTCTTCCTGGGCCATATGGACTCTAACTGGACTCTGTCTTAACACGCGACCACTGGTTTCTAGATCTTGCTGCCATTTCTGACCTTGCCTGCACAGGGAAGCCCAAAGGAGGGAAGATGCCCTTGGCCTGCTGGCCTAGCCCACACAGGCATCGTCTGCCAGTCACTACAGCCCAGCGTCCCTGAAACACACCACCTCTCCTCACCCATCAGGAGATAATACACTTTGTTACATCTCTCTGGTTCAGCCCAGCAGTGAAGAAACTTGGACAATGTCTGTGTTTTCAAAATCCACAGAAACTGTGTCACCAAGAGTGCTAAAACCGAGGTCTGTTCTGATTATATTCTAGTCAAGCAGCAAAGCGGTGCAGCTGACAGACACGTGGGGTAAGAAGAGAGGACTCACAACAGACACTATATAAGAGAACGGGTATGTGCAAAGAGATCGGTCTTCAGAACTGTGCAGAGTGTAGAAATGCTTATTCTTGGTTTCTTTAAACTCGCCAGTCTGTTTCCTCTTTGTAACAATTTGATTGCATCCATATGTCTCCCATCGGGTTCACACACCCCTGGCCCCGCCTGCCGCCTGGACGGGCTAGCTCCACTGGAAGGTCTTCCCGATGCAGCCATCTTAGATGAGCCATGGGTTTTCCGCCTCCATCTGCTTCCCTCCCTCCCCCTTCCCTTGTCCTTCCTCCTCTCCTTCTCTTCTGCCTCTCATCATGGACTTCTAGACTGCTAGCATTGCCTGCTCTGAGCAGCAAGCCCTTGAGAGGAGGGGAGTTTCTGTGCAGATCCTGTTGTCTTTTAACAAACTCATGAGCAAGGTTAAAAAAAAAAAAAATCTGGATATGGTAGAGTTTAAGGAGTATGTCACACACACAAAAATCTCTTTTAGTTGGGAACACACACAAATAAGGAAGGAGACAGAGTCAGACACAACAAACCTTTCGGGTTTGGGAGGAGTCTCTTGGAATGGCTGATTAAAATTGGCTGGCCTCCTGGTTTTCTAAGATTGCTCTGTGTATACAGACAAAGGCAGGCACTGTTTCCCGTTTGTCTCCATGTTTGGAAATTCTTGTCTTTTTTACATTCAAGGTTTGGGTTCTGTCATGGTTTTCAGATAGGAAATCTCCCCCACAGGCTCTTGTGATGAGGGGTTGCTTCCCAACTGCTGGTGGTGTGGGATCTATTTTGGAAGGTCCTAGAAACTTTAGAATATGGTATCTCGTAGCTGGAGGAAGTATGGATTTGAAGGTGATACTTGGTCCCTGCCCAGTCCCCCGTCCTCTGCTTTCTACCCACAGCATAGTGAACATTCTTCTCTGCACACTGTTCTTATCCAATGTATAGGACCAAGAAACCCCGGAGCAAGCCCTCTGAAACCGTGACCCCAGACATGCCCCTTCTCCTTAGTTGTGTTCTCTCAGAAACTGGTTGTAGCTACACAAAAAGAATTAACATCGGCTCCCAAAGTATGAGGACACTTTTTTTTTTTCTTAAATTCAAGTGTGGAACTCAAGGACAATTTCTCATCATCAAGCCCTGGGATTGGGTAGGCAGGCCAAGGCCACCTCTTGATAGACCAGGGGACCGAGGAAGAGCCAGGAGTAGGAGAAGCTTCTACCACAACTGCCCATGGCTGTGACAGCACATGGGAGACAGGGGTACCGGACCGTTAGTCTTCTACTCTGAGAAGGGGGCGTTCTCCTCCCAAAATGCTTTTAGCTAACGGCCCCTGTTCCCCACTGTTGACAAGGAACATCACAGACAATTCAGAAACTGTGCCTGTGATGGAGGTTTGATGTTGGGCTTTCCTTTGTTACATGTCTGCTTGAGTTCTCAGTGTTGCTGAGGTAACTGACCAGCATTAAGTCCAGCAATGGGATCGCAAGAGGAAATAATGTCATTCTCCAGCAAGCAGATTTTAAAAACCAGCTTTGGCAGCTTCCTGGGGGGGTTACACATCGTAGCTCGGTAATAGTTCTCCTTCATGCTGATAAACAAAGGGACTAGCACTTTTGCTTTGTAGTAGTGTAATAAGATGTGTGTGTATGTATGTATGTGTATATGCATGTGTATGTGATGTGTGTATGCATGTATATGTGTGCATGTGTGTATGAATGTATATGTATGTATATGTGTGCATATGTGTGTGTATGTGCATATGCATGTGTGTGTGTGT
The DNA here is from genome assembly GCF_000317375.1 of Microtus ochrogaster. Taxonomy (NCBI): domain Eukaryota; kingdom Metazoa; phylum Chordata; class Mammalia; order Rodentia; family Cricetidae; genus Microtus; species Microtus ochrogaster. The sequence continues at coordinate 873,644 of NW_004949118.1, read as the reverse complement.
GATTGAACCCAGGACCTAGTGCTTCACCACTGAGCTACATCCCAGCCCTAAAGTGTGGGCACTATGCCACTCCAGAGAGAAGGGTCAGTTTTTGCATTGCCTTTAACACCTGAATATAATCAAAACTTGGTTAGTGAGAACTGGGCAAGCAAAGTACGGAAAAGGTAATTTGAGAAAGTATAGTCAGCACAGCCTAAGTCAGTTTGCACCAAGACATTGAGAAAAGTGGACCAGGAAAGCATTCGTGTGGACTTCGCAGTGCTAGCCTCCAGAGTCCAGGAGGAAATAGACTTCCTCCTGCTCCATCGGAAGGGGGGTCTGAAAGGAAGCATTGTGCCCCGAGAACCCAGGACAGCAGAAGCAGGACTGGAGGGATTAGGGGCTCTTCCTGAAGACATGTCAAAACAATTTCCCATATTTAAACCTACCCACTCAAGCACATCCCACAGAGTATCTCCAGCCCCTTTGCGAGCACTTCGAGCCTCTTATTCATTTGTCGCTTTCCTGCTATTATTCTGATGATATTTCCAGGAGATGGGGGAGGGATAGGAACAGAAAGAAGCCGGCTCATAAGCTTAGCGTTGTCTTAGTAAATTTTATACACGTCTCCTGGCTACAGCCTTGGTCTTCCCTCTCTAAAACAGACATGAAAATAGCAATAGAGTCCTGTTCAGACTTCACATGACCACCGAAGCTGGTCTTAAGACCCAGCTGCTGGGGAGGTTAAGGTCAGAGGATAGGGTGAGCCAGGAATTTGATGCAAGCCCACAAAGGGGAGAGAGAGAGAGAGAAGAGAAGAGGGG
>NW_004949118.1:871054-872673 GCF_000317375.1 Microtus ochrogaster | reverse complement strand
GAGAGCGAGAGAGAGAGGGAGAAAGAAAGAGAGAGAGAGAGCAGACAGAGCTGGATATTCTGGAACTTTCCAGTCACTCAACAAATATTCATATGTGAATTAATGATGCCTGGCTGGAAGTAAGGGAGGGAAGGGGGGACTTGCTATGGGTATCTGTAAAAACGAATCCCGGAAACTAGCCCCTAAGTTTGGAATGTATGGATGCATGAATTTCCTGTTCTCTCTAAAGAACTCTTCCGCCAAGGCTCTTGAAGACAGTGCAGCAATCCTCATGCTGGTTTCTTAAGCCTTGGGTTACTATAGTACCAGGAACAATAGCGCCACCTAGTGACACTTCCAGTTACTGTCTCTAAACTGTTGAACTTGACAACTTGGATCCACTTAGACTAAGCACAAAGGGGATGTGTGAAGCCTGTGATTGTCGTCATTTTTCAACGTGAAGTACGCTTTCTCTGAAGCCACAGCATGTGATAAACTCTGGCATCCTCCACCAGTGCCCTCGGCTACACTCTCATGGGGTCTCTCTTCAATACTTCCGGTGCTCATGTTTCAAGGATTGTGCTTCTGTGGTAAGGCATAACATTGGCTTTTTAAATTTAGCACTATTTTACTTAAGAGGATGGGTGTTTTGTCTTTATGTCTGTTCACCTGGTGCTCAAGGGGGCCTGAAGAGGGAGTTGGATCACCTAGAATTAGAGAAACAGCTGATCATAAGCCAAGGTACTGGAACCAAACCCAGGTCTTCTGCAAGAGAAACAAGTGCTCTTAACTGTTGAGCCCCTTCTCCACCCCCTGTAAGGTATAATAGTGATAGAATTATTTATCAATCTAGACAGTACTATACACATTGATTATGTTAGCGCGCACAGGAGTAATAAATGCCTCACTGCCTAGGGCTTAAGGACTCTGCCTGAATCACGAAAAAGCAGAGGCAAGCTGAAGTTTGCTCTGAAAAACACGTAAAGAGCATTCTAGGAAAGATCTGAGACCAGGAAAAGAGGCCAAAGGACCACACTGAGCCCTGAGCAGCTTCTGCCCCAGGCTGTGACCTGTTCCTCTAGAGGCTGCTCCCTTGGAGAACATTATCTGTAAAACAAGATACGCTCTTGTTCTTTTTGTCTGCCAGAGATTTCCTCCCTGCACCCTTCTAAACCCTGTCAGCACCTCTCCGCCCCCTCCCAAGCCTCAGCCCTGCTCAGACTGGGTGGTAGACACCTGTCTGAGTCTCCTGCCAGGCTGTAGGGGCCTGCAGATAGATTTCCACGCGGGTCCTACTGGCAATCTCGCCAGTGTTCTGGCTAGTTTTATGTCCGCTTCATACAAGCTAGGGTGTTGGTTTCATCTAAGTCGTTCTATTTACCAGTGAAGACTCAGGAGTCAGATGCTGGGGTGAAAACCTGCTAGATCACAGAAGCCAACGAGCAGCCAGCTGACCTTCCTTTTTGGCCAGAGACCAAGGAAGAGGGTTTCTCTCCACCCATCCCAAACCAAAATGACCAGGTATCTCTAAGTCCCTCCCTACTCCTTCCTGTGTGTCTCTCTAGCCCACATCTATGGCTAATTCCTGTCAACCAGTCACTGGCTCTGCCCCCTGATCCAAGATTAATTTCATTAACAGT
>NW_004949118.1:831483-870922 GCF_000317375.1 Microtus ochrogaster | reverse complement strand
GTGCTGGGAACTGAACCCCGGGTCCTCTGGAAGAGCAGTCAGTGCTCTTAACCACTGAGCCATCCCTCCAGCCCCTATTAACAGTCTTGGAGTTTCACAGTGCAATCAAATATCATACACCACTGGAGTCTTCTGAGAGAAGGGACCTCAGCTGAGAAATCACCTCCAGAAGATGTGGCTGTAGAGCATTTTCTTAATTAGTGATCAGTGGGGGAGGGCCCAGCCCATAGTGAGTGGTGCCATCCCTGGGCTGGGGGTCCTGGGTTCTATAAGAAAGCAGACTGAGCAAGCCAGGGAGCAGCACCCCTCCATGGCCTCTGCAGCAGCGTCTGCCTCCAGGATCCTGCCCTGTTTGACTTCCTGTCCTCACAGCTTTTGATGAACTGTTATGTGGAACTGTGAGCAAGATAAACCCTTTCCTCCCCAAGATGCTTTTTTTGGTCATAGTGTTTCCTTACGAAAATAGAAACCCCAACTAAGACAACTAAGTCATGCTAGTGAGGTTTAAAGAGCAGGGAGAAATTTTAGCTTCCTTCTAACTGGAAAGCATCTTGATCGGGTTAGAGGTACCAATTATTTGATTAGGAAATTACAGGCTTAACGGTTTGGTCAGAAAGCTTCGAACCTCGACTCTGTCTAGCGAGTAAAGTTGAACAAACCAGGTAACTTCGGTAGTTCAATATTCTCACCCATAAAATGAGCTAACAATGCCTACATTACCCATGTCCTAGTGTTCTAAGTGACTAAGGCCTTTATAACCTCTGCTCAAGGATAACAAAGTAGCGGTGCCATTTCGGACCACCACTTTCCTGGGCCCCTCCTGGAGGCAGGTGGGTACCACACTCAGCAGAGTGATATCAGAGAAACTGGGTTCCTTCTTGGGGTTCTAAGTTCCACTAGTAAGATGATTTAGGAACAGACCCATAGGGGAGCTTAAGGACAACTTTATTAGGGTTTGAAATAAAACCCCCAAGAGAAACACTGTAAACCCCAGCAGCTGCCTGGAAGAGGACAGAGAAGAGGAGGAGCAGAAGCCATACCATGTGAGTCAAGGCTTCATGGAGATGAGCCACAAGGTGGACCAGCGGCCACCCGGCAGAGAGAGGGGAGCGCTGGAGAAAGAGTAAGGAAGCTGGAAGCCCCAGGAAAAGCACAAAGGCTCTGGTCAGCATCCAAAAGACAGAAGAGAAGACAAAGGAAAGGTTCCGCCTGAGAGTCAAGACGGCAAAGACCCAACAGAACCTCACACCAGCTTCCAGCAGCATGGAGGGCAGGGACTCAGGACATGTGGTGGCTCATGGAAGGGCTGGCTATTCTCTTACCCCTTTAGCATAGGGTAGGGTGGACCTGCCTTTTGAAAGTTGGACACCCGGACAAGGGATTGATCTGCCCAACTGGATTAACCATTGTTTGTTTGAGATAGAGTCTCACAGTGTAGCCCAGGTTTGTCTGGAAGTGGCTATGTAGACTAGGCTGGACGGGAACTCAAGTAACCCTACTGCCTCTGCTTCCTGAGTGCTGGGATTAAAGGCCTTTGACATCAGGTCTGACTTTAGGTTAACTCTTTTCTTCTTGAGACTTAATTCATGTGTCTGAGTGTATATATGCCCACAGAAGTCCAAAATGGGCATTAGATCACCTGAACTTGGATTTACAGACAGTCGTGAGCTGCCTGACGTGGGTACTGGGACCCCATTCCTCTACAAGAAATACTTTTGTTTGCTTTTTTGAGACAGGGTTCCTGCCCTGGAACTCATTCTTAGACCAGGCTGGCCTCAAACTCACAAAATCCACCTGCCTCTGCCTCCTGAGTGCTGGGATTAAAGGCGTGCGCCAGCACCGCTTGGTAACAGCAAGGGTTCTTAATCATCTCTCCAGTAAGCTGGAATAACTAAGGCAGGAAGCAATGGCATCTCTTCACCTAAAGGCAGATTTTATCCTTTCCTGTAACAATCGGAAAATACTCAGTACATTTTGTTTATTGAGGCAGGGGCTCATGTAGGCCAGGCAAGCCTCAAACAAGATGACCTTGAACTTTTGATCCTCCTGCCTTCACTTCCCCTGTGCTGGGATCACAGGCTTGAGCTGACACTTGTATACAGTGTTAGAGATGGAACTTGAGGCTTCATGAATAAATACTAGGTAAGAACTCTACCAATGAGCTACATCCTCAGGCCCCTCCATGCCATTTAAGAGGTTTATATGCATACACATTCCAATGGCCATAGGATCAATAAGGTTCTCAGAGGTGATGTTGGATTCAACACCAAGGGTTATTTATTGAACAGTGATTTTGCTTTGTCTTAAACATTGAAAATACCTCCCGGCATTCTTTCTGATCTTTTTAGCAGACTGATGGAATGAACTTACACCGTAACAAAGGCACAGTCAGACTGGAGGAGGTCTGTGGACCAAGGCCAGCCACGCCCCTACTAGCCCAGCCAGGTGTCTGCATCTTCTCTGGATGCTAGCTATGGCTCCCTAGCTGCCCCTGGGTTTTCCTCGTCACTTAATTCTATACACAGCTACAATGAGTTTTTTATTTAGGTCATCCAACCTAAAGCCATAGATTCCCTATCATTGATGACATCCTTGAGTTGACACCATCATGCTCTCCTTGTTACTGCATGCCACCGTGACTTGGGAGTTGTCTCCTGAACAGACAGTCTCATCCTGGGCTTTGCACAGGGACCCCATCGAGCAGACTTCAACTTGACCATAGCTCCTAAAGACCATTTCTGGCCACGCTCTGCCATGTAGTGTTCTTCACTACCACACGGTATTTATGTGCTGTTATTCATCATGCCTCTGCCTGGAACCCCGAGCCTTGTCTCTCCTGTCTTGGCCTTTGGTGAGCAACACAAGAGCTTGCTGGGTAACAGGTACTGACTGGATAAATGGCTTGGTGTCTACTTCTGCCTTGCTTTACCTACATGGACAATTCACTTAGTTTTGTGACACTTCCTAGTGACTTTGAGATTCTAAGTGTTAACAGGAGCCTCGCAGGAATGCTCGGGATTCCTCGTGGTTCTGGAGGGGAGCGCAGCTTTTCTCAGCTTCTGTCAGGGAGTAGAAGTAACCAGTAATTTCCGCTTTGGCTTATATCAGTGAGTAGTAGTAACTTCAGTAATTCCTACTTTGGCTTATCCGTCCGTGCTCCTGAGCTGAACACTGTCTCATTTAAGGATGAGGGAAGAGCTCAGGTGTAAAAGGGCAGCAGGAGAAAGCAGGCCAGGGTGCTGCACCGAGTTACAAGACACAGGCAGCAAGCGCTGTGCATGCTGATTTTGAACGTTTAGGAGAAATAGGTGTCACTCTCACCAAACTTCCTCTTCTAAGTACTTTTCGCCTGCCTTTGTCTCCTTCCCTAAGTCTACAGAAGCACATCTATAATTGATAGTAATGTTCATCCTTTAACTTTTTTCACCGAGGTTTGAACACCGGGCCTTGCATACGCTGAGCACGGGACTCCCACCAAGCCACACCCCAGTCTGTGTATTTTTGTCTTTTGCTTTCTCCCTGGGAGAAATCCTCTGGAAAAATTTCAAACAATTGTCTTGCTGAAAGATGGTTTTAAAAGTCAACAATGACCACTGAGTTCCAAATTCAGTGAAATGGAAATGTGTTGGCACTTTTGGCTTTCTGTAGACCTGTGAGCTCTGGAGTTAGTAAAACAGAACCGTGACTCTCACCAACTGTGACCAAAGAGTTGGTCACTTAGCCCTCACCCCTAACCCCAACTTACAAAAGAGGGCAAGCGGCTGGGGGTTGTGGCTCTGGGGTACAGTATGCTCAACACCCAGCAACCAGTGCAGTCAGTAACAGCCTGTCTCACCAAACTGGGGTGAGGCACTCTGAGAACTGCGGAGGTGCATGCTGCACACAGGAAGTACTTCTCCACACAGGAAGTACTTCTCAGAACGACACATACGCTGACATCACAGCAATGGAAACTGCTCTGAAAGACAACACTCTATGCCTAGCATTTAACAGATGTCCCCCTAGTAGAAGCAAAGCTCTTGAAGATGCTAACGTGATTTAGAAGTTCTGAAGAGCACTGTCCCGGGGATGTGAAAATCAGTCTGCATCTCACAAGGTGGGAGGCCTGAAGGAAGGCTACCCCAAACTGTCACTCATTTGTCTTACACTCCATTTGAGTCAGCATAATCTTTATTTCAAAATAACATTTTTATTATATAAAAATGTAAAAAATCCAGCAAACCAGAACTATGGATATATTTTCCTGGGCTTTCACATTGTCGATTTTTATTCGCATGGCATTTTCAACACAATTTACAGCATTGTCCCCATTTCCAGTCTGATTATACAAGTGCTAAATGACAGAAAAGTCTGAAATAAATACATTACAAAAGAGGCAAAGCTGTGAACTAAGTGGCATGCAGAAGGTCCTACAGGTGGGGGAAGGAGCTGAGAAGGAAGTGAGCAGGGTCACGTGACAGGAGCTCCCGCTGGAGTTCTTCAGTCATCTTTGTCTTTTGCTCCGTGCTTGAGGATGCGCGTGAACTCGATGTAGTTGAAATTGCCCTTCTTGTCAATGGGGGCCTCCCTGTAGAGCTCATCCACCTCCTCATCTGTGAAGCGGTCGCCCATGGTGGTCAGCAGCTCCCTCAGGTAGTCCTCCTGGATGGTGCCTGGAGGGCAACAAGGGACGGACTCACAGATACCCAAGTCCATGACATGTCATGATTCCACAAACTGGTCCTCTACCACACACTCAGCCACAACACACGTAACCGCACCACTGCTTCCCATCCCAATCGCTTTGGAGTTTTCATTAATACTAAATTATGTTAAAAGCTTCAAAGCAGAGAGATGGCTCCGTGGTTAAGAGCACAGGCTGCTTTCAGAGAACCTGGGATGATTTCCAGCATCCACATAGCAGTTCAGAATCTAACTAACGTGTAACTGCAGTTTCAAGGGATCTTATGCCCTCTTCTGGCACCAAGCACACACACACACACACACACACACACACACACACACACACACACACACACACACACACACACACACAATATTTATACACAAAAAAGAAAAATAAATCATTTTAAAAATCACAGTATAGAAATAAAAAGTCAAACAATAATAAGAGGTGGATCCCAGAATAAAGACAATGTCACCCAGATCAATGGCTCAGGGAGAAAAGTCAGGAAGGAGTGAGGGAGATTCCAGGAGATGTGAGGCCAAGCAGAGGAAAGGGAGGAGGGCTGAAGGAAGGGAAGGGAGGAGGGCTGAAGGAAGGGAAGGGAGGAGGGCTGAAGGAAGAAGGGACGGAAAAGGAAGAAACACGGGACTGAAAGGCTTTCATGTCAAAGCGTGCTTCTCCAAAGGGCAGGAAAATGAAGAGAAACCCTGAGTAACTCCAGAGACACACAGCACTTCAAATGCTCATGCTAGGAACTATGCCGTCTAGAGAAACCAGGGTCTCTGAACAGTTTTCATCTCTAAGGCGACATAATGGACCCTAAATTCTTACAACTGCTCTAGGAAGTTCGAAGCCAAATTCAGAGGTGAACAAGGTAAGCTGTAGTTTCATGGCCTACAACAGGTATGTGACAAGACCATTTCTGGTGCATTCCTATTTTAAAACAACAGGATTTTCTTTTTAATTAAAAACATTACACATTAAAAACATGTCCTAAAATGTGCTGCATAGACCCTAAAATGAGGGCCACAAACATGCAAGCAGCACTTACCTGTTGCTTCCTCATCAAAGCAAGCGAAGGCGTTTCTGATGACATCCTCAGGATCTGTACCATTCAACTTCTCTCCAAACATGGTGAGGAACATGGTGAAATTGATGGGGCCCGGGGCCTCATTCATCATGGCATCCAGGTAGGCGTCGGTGGGATTCTTGCCTGTAAGAGGACACATAAACCCACATCATGTGGCTCGTCTGGCTATGCTGCCAACCATACTGTTAAGAGGGTCTATCGCGTTATCGTTCTGTACCATGTCACATGTGTGGAGGCCTGAGGACAACTTTCAGGAGTTGGTTCTCTCTTTCCACAAGGGTTCCAGGGACCAAACCCCACAGGCTTTGGACATAAGCACCTTTCCGTGCTGAGCCATCTTGCCAGCTTCTTCATCACTTTTTCATTAAAAACCAAAACCCCAAAAGTCTCAAGTTTTGACAGGGAACACCACACTATCACGCTGTTGATTCTACACTGGTTCATCAGGGGTTGTTATTTTAATACCAGTTATTTAAAAAAAAAAAAAAATCAACGGATAAGCAACCATGCCAGACTTGAACTGGGGTGCTCACCGTCTTGTTTGTAAAGAGAATCCTGATCTCAGTTCCTACTGAGAACAGCTCTCAGGACAGTGGCCAGAGACCTGACAAGGAGGGGAAGCATCTGGAGAGCTCCCCACAGGAAAGGTCTTGAAACCAGTTCACCAATTGGCTATGAGGTCTGGAGAAGGTGGAAGAACGGAACTCAAACCCAGCTCTCCAGACATCGAGGTTAGTGCCAGCCGGCCCACACAGCCTCCTTTAGTCTTAACCTGTGAAAACGCTGGCTAACGCCAGTATCTTGAAGGTCCCTCAGACAGCAAGTTGACACACGTGAAAAGAATCGTGTTGGTTGGGTCTTCAGATCTAGCATCTTAAAACTATACCAAACTAGAAGCTGATGGCGGTCCAGTCTAGAACTTGGGGGAGATCTAAGAAACCCATGGACAGCTATTTCACTGCATGGCAAATCCACCTCACTACACCCACTTAGCTCACCTGTACAACAGGAGCCACTGAGCAAGTGAGTTCGAGGCCAGCCTGATCTACAGAGAGAGTTCCAGGACAGGCTCCAAAAGCTACAGAGAAACCCAGTCTCGAAAAACAAAAAAAATCAAAAAACAACAATAACAACACAAAAACAACCCCACTTCCCTGTTTGGAGAGCAACTGTCCTGCAGCCTTCCAGGAGTGGAGGGCAGGTGTGACTGCAACCAGAGGTTCAAGAGAGTTCTCAGAGCGAAATAGGAATCGAAAATGGATCTTTTTAAAAATGTGTGTGTGTAGCCAGGTGTGGTAGCATACACCTTTAATCCTAGCACTAGGAAAGCAAAGGAGGTCCGCTCTACAAAGCAAGTTCCAGGACAACCACACAGAGAAACCCTGTCTCAAAAAAACAAAACAAAAAACAAAACAAAAACAAATAAACCAAAAAAAGTGCACGCGCATGTGGTGAGTGTGTTTGTGTCTGCTGGTGGTACATACGAAACGTGTGTATACCGGCGCTGTGGTGAGTGTGTTTGTGTCTGCTGGTGTGTGTACCGGCGCTGTGGTGAGTGTGTTTGTGTCTGCTGGTGTGTGTACCGGCGCTGTGGAGCACACGTGGAGGACAGAGGACAATGTCCAAGAGCCAGGTCTCTCCATCCTGGGGTTCACACAGAAGGCACCAGGCTGCTCAGCATGCACCTTTAACCTCTATGTTTTTTTGGAAAAAAAAAAATCAATTCCTTCCTTCCTTCCTTCCTTCCTTCCTTCCTTCCTTCCTTCCTTCCTTCCTTCCCTCTTTCTTTTTAAATTATAAAAAACATTACTGTAGAAGTCTCTTTCCCAGGAGTCCATCTTTGAGTAACCACTGTTGGTTATGAAGTGCTTCCTCTTTGTTCATTTGCTCAAGGCCTGTCCTCCATCTACAGAAGATTATTGGCTGCATTTGTTAATGTGACTTCTGGTCTTCTGCACACGGCCACCAGCATGCTCGTGCACACACACACACACACACACACACACACACACACACACACCCCTTACCCTTCGGGCTCACATAGACACAATCCACTTAGCTAACAGGAACAGTATCTGCCAGGTCCCCCTCGAGAGCTGATTTCCCCCTTGCCAGGCCCAGCCCTGAAAAGGCTCCTCCCACACCTGAAAGCTTTTCAAAGGCCAAATGGCCCATGAATTGAATCACAAGACAAATGAATCAGAGATGGATCACCGCCAGGGAAAGGCACAAAAGGCTACCTAGAGAAGCCAGCATGTCATGCAAGTCCTCCTTGTCGATGAAGCCATCCCGGTTCTGGTCGATCATGTTGAAGGCCTCTTTGAACTCTTGGATCTGGGACTGGTCAAACATGGCGAACACATTGGATGTTGCGCGCTGAGGGCGCTTCTTGGTGGTCTTGGTCTTGGCCTTTTTGCTCGACATGGTGGTGGTTTAAATCTGGAATTAAATGAAAAAAATGCTTAATACATAAAGCAAAAAGGGGCACACACACACACACACACCTAAAGTTAGTGAATACAAGTATCTTTCTTTTTCTTTCTCCCTGAAAACAGAGTTGTGTCGTGTGTGTCACGTCCCCCACGTGAATTCAGGGACCAGACTTGAGTCTTCTGCAGCCATTTCTCTCACCCCAAGTTTTTGTTTGTTGTTTTCCAAAACAGGGTTTCACAGTGTAGCACTGACTGTCCTATAAAGACCAGGCTGGACTCCAACCTGGAGCTCCACCTGCCTCTGCCTCCCAAGTGCTGGGATTAAAGGTGCCACCCAGCTCCCAAGACTAATTCTATCCTTATCTATTGGGATTTATAGAACTATATAACAGGGACTGGAGAGATGGTCGGGAGTTGAGAGCACTGCCTATTCTTCCAGAGGACCTGGGTTCAATTCCCACCACCCACATACTAGTTCACAACTGTTGGTAGTTCCAGTTCCAGGGGATCCAACACTTTTACACAGACATGCTGGCAGGCAAAACTCCAATGCACATAAAATAAAAATAAATAAATCATTAAAAGGGTTCCCTCACACAAACCTCTTACCCTTTCTAGGTTCAATTTTCCCATTTATCCCTCACAACAACCAAACATGACCGGTACTTTTATTCTTTCCACTTTACTATCACTGAAATCAAATCTTTCAGAAACCCAATTTTTCATCATCAAAATATAGTATCTATTATAGTATATAGTGTGAACTAAGTAGAAGGATAGAGAGATACAGTGCTCACCTTTAAACCTAATTTCCTCTTGTAGGCTTCCAAGCTACCCCTGCAATTCCCTCATTTGACAATTCTAAAGATCAGTTAAGACCAACTGCTCCCGCTCCATCACCTTCCACATCGATGGCGTTGGTGTTACCTTCTCACACTACTGACATCCAGCAGCAACCTAACTATCAAACAGAATAACTTCCATTTTTTTTAAAAACAGGGTCTCATGAAGTCCAGGCTGGTACTGAACTCAACATGTAGCTGAGGATGGCCTTAAACTCTGATCCTCCTACCTCTGTCTCTCGAGTGCTGGGATTATACGCATGGCTCATGCCCTGGCTGCATTTAAACAGTGTAAATATCTGTACAGTGGTGTTCTGGCCAATGTGACAGACAGCATATACAATGGTATATACCCACAGTCTAGGTCTGCAGCAAGCTATTCTATCTGGCCTTGTGTAAGCAAACTACAGTGTTTGCAGAGCAACGAGACGGCCTAACAAAGGGATTCTCAGAATGTATCCCAATTACTAGACAGTGCGCAAAGTTCAAATCTAAGCCACAAACGACGAGGTGCACATAACTTTAAGTCTCACAAATATCAGGGCAGTTTTTAAAAACTATTTTTGAGCTTTTATTATTTTTATACATATAGTCTGCCTTCATGTAAAGTCTGTGCACATGTGTGCAGCACCCATGGAGACCAGAAGAGGATGCTGGGTCCTCTGAGAAAGTTACAGACCAATGTCCGTCTCCATGTGCTCCTGAGAATTGAACCAGGTCCTCTAGAAGAATCAGCCAGTGCTATTAACCACTAAGCCATCTCTCCAGGCCTCAGGACAACTTTAAAAAAATATTTTTATTATTATTTTTTAAAAATTCTGTGCCAGGATGTTCTGCCTGATGCAGTTGGTGCAGCACATATGGGCAGTCCCTTGGGACTGGAGTTACGCAGGGTTGTGAGCTGCCGTGTGGGTGCTGGCAATCCTGTTCAGGTTATCCGGAAGAGCAGTCAGGGCTCTTAACCAGTGAGTCATTTCTCCAGCTCCAATTATGATGATGATGGTGACGATGATGTACATCTAAAAGTGCAGGTGAGTGTGTGGAAGTGAGAGGCTATTTGGAAACGCTTTCTCTCCTTCCACCGTGGGATCAGCATCAAACTCAGTTGTCAGGCTTGCACGGCAGGCACTGTTACCCCCTGAGCTATCTCACCCGCCATGGCAACTCTTTGATCTAATGTTTTATTGCATCTCTACAACTGCCCTATGAGATAGGCACTCCCTGTGTATTAAATAATTCAAGGCTGTTCTGAGGGAGGTGCATATAACCTTGTCCTTGGCTCCTGCGACGTCCTGCCTGATATTTACTATCTTAGGTCACACCAGATGATCTAACTATGAGTTATGATGGGAGGCTTTTGGTCATAAGTTATCAGCTTGACTTCTAACAAGGCTGGACACCGAGGTCGGACATGTGGAGAGCTAGGTATACTTATGCAATAAAGCCCTCATTCCCTGGCTGGCAGTACTCTGCACACTGACACATCGCTGCTAGGAGCTGACACCGTCCATGACTTCACTGGGACAGACAACTGAAGCTGTGTTAGGAAACCTCTCGGACGCTGCCCTGCAGGGAGAACCACAGCCATCAGTGAGTGGGAATCCCAGCAAATCAAACCCGAGTGTGGCCCCAGGGACACCCAAAGGTACAACTGGAGTGAGAAGTGAGGACAGCACAGGGGAGTTCCCCTTCCGCAGGGCCACTGCTTCAGAGGGACGCAGGGCCACTGCTTCAGAGGGACGACAACTAGGGGTCTCAGTTCGGGCTCCTACTGTGATAAACAAACACCACGGACAAAAGCAACTCAGGGAAGAAAGGGAAGTCAGGGCAGGAACTCAAGCCCAGACCTTGGAGGGGCGCTGCTTACTGGCTTCCGCCTCCTAACCACTCAGTCTGCTTTCTCACACAACCCAGGACCACCCACAGGGAGCTGGGCCTCCCAACACTTCACAGACTGGACTACTGTCCACACTGGGTCCTGGTTTGTGTCAAGCTGATAGAAACCAAGCTGCACTCCAGCCATGTTAGCTGTCTACAAAGGAACTCGGGCTTTGGGCTTTCTCTGCTATCAACCTGGACCATGCGCCCAGTGTACCGATGTTTGGGTTAGCACAGCTCTGAAGTACTCCAGCTTCATGGTGCTGACTCTCAACATCATCTTCTTCTCCTCCCCGTAACTTAGTTTGATACCTGACTGCAGTTGTATGGAAAGTTACACAAAGAACAGACAGACAGAATGTGGTCACTATTGGTCACTCCCCTCCTTTTGTTTTCTTTATTTTTCTGGCTGCTGCTGCTGTCTTAGTTAAGATTACAATTTTGATGATAAAACATCAGGACCAAAAGCAAGCTGGGGAGGAAAGGTTTTATTTGGCTTACACGGCGTACTGAGGGTACTAAAGGCGAGCACTCACAGAGCAGGAGCTGAGGCAGACCATTGAGGGTGCTGCCCACTGGCTGGCTCGGCCTGCTTTCTTACATAACCCAGGACGACTTTCTGATAGAAGCCCAGGGATGAATGTGGAATATTAGATCACACCGTGACACCCAGACTGTTAATAAAATTACCTTGAATCCGGGGCAAAGCCAGCAACTACCTGACAGAAATCAGCCAGAGAAGCCAGGAATTCAATAGAGAAGACCAAAACAAAGGAATGGGAGGGACTAAGAGTTTGGTGCTTTTTTTTGTTTTGGGATGAGTGAAGAGGCTTGTCTTTTGGTGTCTCTGGCCAAGGTCAGCTGGTTGCTTCTCAGCTTCTGTGACCTAGCAGATTTTTACTCCCCACATCTGACTTCCAAGTCTTCCTTGGTAAATAGAACAATAGACTTAGCTTAAACCTACACAGCCTAACTGGTTCTGCTGTGGCAGTGGGACCAGAATGCCTTCTAGGCTGCAGCCTGAGTAGTGGGTGGGGCATTGACTGGGTGCAGTGGGGCAGTATTATATTCAGTCACTAAGCCAATAGGAAAACTACAAGGAATGGCGCCACCCCGAGTGGAATGGGCCCTCCCCAACAACCACTAAGAAAATGCTGCAGGCTTGCCTACATCTGATCTTGTGGAGGCTCCCTCTCTCAGATTAAACTAAAATTAGGCAGCACAGGTATAAGCCCAGGTTCTCATGCATATTATAATATGTTCTTCCAATGAGCCACCCCTTGACGCTTTACATCCCAAAATTGTTAGACCCAAGTTTTTCTCATGTGAAAAGTGTTTGGGTGAAGGCTTCACTCCAGGCCCTGGCATCCATATACCCAAAAAGTCTAGAATGTTCGGATGGAGACGCCACCCTGAGCCTCAGTTCAGACTCCACCCCCGAGAAAGCCCCTCAATAATAACCCCTCCCCAGAGATGCTCAAGACCACTACAGCAGGGTGTTTAAACTGCCCCCTAGAGAACAAACGTGGTTTCCAGTCAAACCTGGGCTTTTTCTAATTTGGTCCGATTTTGTCTAATTTGGATTACTGACTGTAATAGCGGAGAAGCTTATCAGGGTGCAGAAACTTCAAAAAGTATTAAATCTTATTTCAAGATTTAGTAGATATTAGTAGTCTGAAGGCACAGATAAGTTCTACCAGCCGATCATTTATGCAAACTCACTAACGAGTAACATTAAAAAAAAATCTGTCAACTCTATCATGCTGAAAGTTAATCCAGAATATCCTACGCTAAACATTTTTGAGGCTTAATTAGAGTTCTTCAAGAAGGTAGAACTAAAGGCAAGGATCAGCTTAAGGAGCTTGAGTAGTGGAAAAGAACTGCTGGGGGCGGCACCAGCCTCAGCTGGGACGGCAGTCAGTCTGACCCCCAAATGAAGGGAGGAGCAGGGGCAGGGGCAGGGGCAGGGGCAGGGGGAGGAGGAGGAGGAGGAGGAGGAGGAGGAGGAGGAGGAGGAGGAGGAGGAGGAGGAGGAGGAGGGTGGGCTGATGGGTAGGATGCCATTACTAACAGGCTCAATCAGAATGTGCTACAGAGTAAGCAGGGGACTGAGGAAGCATCTGAGTTGTTCACAAGTTTGGTTTTTGCCACAACTCTCTTATGTCTTAGGTATGTACTGTCTTTTTCCTAAGCACTCCTTCCTTAATGCTTATGTTTAAATCTCTATTGAAAGTGTCTGTGTACATGCACGGATGTGTGTGGAAGTTGGAGGCCGATGGTGGGTGTCACTACGCGTGGAGAGCTCACTGACTAGCCAAGGAGCTCCAGGGATCCCTGCCACCGTGCCTCCCCAGCACTGGGATCTTAGGTGCACTTATGTGCCCGCCATTTATGTGGGGTCTGGACCATGACCAAGCACTTTACTGAGTCATTACCCAGTCCTAAAACTGTTTGTTAAGAAACCCAACTTTGAGCCCAGCATGGTGAGATCCTGTCTCAAACCACCACCAGCAACCCAACTTTGTTATACATACATACATACATACATACATACATACATACATACATACTCTCTATCACCCCCCCCCCCATTCTTTAGAGTTTTACTATGTTTCTAGCCCTGGCTGGCCTTGAATTTACGATCTTAAGTGCTGGGAGTTTTAGATATTTTAGGGCTGGGGACATAATTCAGTGAGAGTAATTGTCTAGCTGTTCAAGGTACTGGGTTCAATCCCCTGAAGCACAAAAATAAAATATATTTCATATAACTATATGGCACCTATAAAAACTCAACATACACATCAGTTGAAAAGTGAGCAAAGGTATCAAAACCGGCAGTCTGAAGGGGAAGCCCAGAAGAAAACAGTCCTTCCTCTTGCTCTCTGAGACAAGCACCTCTGCTTCCTTACCACCCACTTGCTCTCCAGCCCACAGAAAGCTGGCCATCCATCTCTGCCACAGCGGCCGCGTCAAGGCGACAAACTCGGGAAGGCTTCCAGGCCTTTTCCTGTACTTGCCACTGTTGGAGCTTCCTTCCAGGACTGGCCCACTGTTGGAGCTCCCTTCCAGGACTGGCCCACTGTTGGAGCTCCCTTCCAGGACTGGCCTCTGCATTTTCTCCTGTACTTGCCACTGTTGGAGCTTCCTTCCAGGACTGGCCCACTGCTGGAGCTCCCTTCCAGGACTGGCCCCTGCATTTTCTTCTTGTTTCACCCTCACTCACTTGGCATCCAGGTTTCTCATTCCCTGCCGTTTCTGACAAGGGTTCACCATGCATCCAAGGCTGGTAGGGTTTCTCCTTCTGCCTCCCCAGTGCTGGAATTATGGCATTTACCACCACACCTGGCTCTTATGAAGAATATTTTTATAACCTGCAAGCCAGTCTCTGCCTCTCGGTTGCATCAACATTCCCCTCCATGGCTTAAAGCGCTCTCCTTGAATGATCTCATAGACTCTCGCTGTTCTGGCTCCGAGGCCTACACCTCCAGGCTGGTGCTCCACCTTTGTGCTTTAGATTCATAGCCGACTGCCTGGGAATCACGCCCATTCGGCCATCCAACAGACACCGCAAAACCAACAAGCTGAAAACTGAATTCATTATCCTCCCTCTCAACTTTCCCAGCTTTCAGACTTCTCAGTCCACCCACTCACCCTGCCAGGAAGCCAAG
Organism: Microtus ochrogaster; assembly: GCF_000317375.1. Taxonomy (NCBI): domain Eukaryota; kingdom Metazoa; phylum Chordata; class Mammalia; order Rodentia; family Cricetidae; genus Microtus; species Microtus ochrogaster. The sequence goes on along the minus strand of NW_004949118.1, from coordinate 856,346 downwards.
TCATCCTCCACAAATCCCTCCCGTCTCTCCAATAGTTCTCAGATGTGCCCATCTTCCTCATCTCTCTGTCACCATGGAGAGCCCATCTTCCTCATCTCTCTGTCACCATGGAGAGCCCATCTTCCTCATTCACGCAGACTTATTCGCAGATGTCCGGTCTCTCCAGTGCGGGCATCAAAAGCATGCACTACCATCGATTTTTTAAAAAACATTTTTTAAATTCGTGTGTGCCAACATATGCACGGATGTCAGCTGACAATGTTTGAAAGCCGGTTTCCTCTCACCACATGGGCTTGGCTTCTGAGATCAAACACAGGCTGCCAGGCTTGGCAGAAACAGCCGTCACGCACTGAGACAATTCTTCAGCCCCATGTATACATATTTTACACACATGCGTGCACGCGTGCGTGCACACACACACACACGCTTACTTTTTTTCCAGGAGAAGAGGAGTCACAAGTGGATAACGTTCAAGACGCCCTGAACTGAACGAAACTGCCTGCCTTCCCAATGATGTAAATGAAGACCAGACATTAAATGAGCCCAGGTCAGCTGTGCTCACAACCCACTGGAGACAAACGTGGGCTTCTGAGCAGCGATTCTCCTCTACATTCGGCTCACAGAAGAGCAGAATTAGAGTAGAGAAAATACATGGACAGCAGGACCACACGGTGAGCGACCAGCAGATGGAAGGGAAACCCCGGGGTATGTGATGTGGTGCACCAGCTCAGACTGGGTTAATAAGTGCCAATATCTTTATGTTTTGTTCTGTTTTTGTTTTTTCGAGACAGGATTTCCCTGTAGCTTTGAACTAGCTCTTGTATGGCCTCGAACTCACAGAGATCCGCCTACCTCTGCTGGGATTAATGGCTTGTGCCACCACCACCACCCGGCCAGCAGTAATTTCTATTAGCCACGATTGAACAGAGAAACCTTTATGCTCAATTATCAAAGTGGTGTGTGTGTGTGTGTTGTGTGTGCACGTGTTGGGGGCCCACCTAACTCAACACTCTACCCCTAGACTACAGTTACAGACGAGACTATTCACAGAAAACATTGCCCAGAATGTAAATTACCACCTTTAATAAAAACAAGACCCATTTTCTCTTCAAACACTTTACTATTTCTCTACATTCCTAATGTAGTGAACTAAGTGGTGTTTGTGCTCTCGGGTCACACCACAGGCTGGGGTGCAGGAAGCCGGTGTCACAAGTGATGCAAATGTCTGATATCAAAGTCAGAGCAAGGGAACGTATCATTAACAAGCAGAACCCGGTGAGTTTCATTCTGCTTGTAAGGCTTCCCCAGGCTTGGAAAGATGCTCAGAGCACATGCTGCCTATGGCTTCCAAGCTCCCTTTGATGCTTTCCCAAGTCTTTGTTATCACCATATGGCCAATAAGCACCGCTCTCCCAGAAGCTGGTCATGTATCAGTCATCTATAAAGTTTATAAAAAAACGATGCCCGGGTCTTCGTCAAGCCTACCAGAAGGGGAATGTTGGCGTGAAGGCCAAGAATTTTTTTTTTTTTTTTGGTTTTTCGAGACAGGGTTTCTCTGTGGCTTTGGAGCCTGTCCTGGAACTAGCTCTGTAGACCAGGCTGGTCTCGAACTCACAGAGATCCGCCTGCCTCTGCCTCCTGAGTGCTGGGATTAAAGGCGTGCGCCACCACCGCCCGGCTGAAGGCCAAGAATTTAAACGCACCAAGTAGGAGTTGGAGAGCTGCTTCACTGGCTGGAGTACCTGCAGAGGACCAGGATTTGATTCCTAGCACTTACATGGAGGCTCAGAACAATCTGTGACTCTAGTCCCTGGGGATTTGACACCCTCTTCTGACCTCCAGAGGTATCAGGCATGCACACGGTGCACAGATATACATGCAGGCAAACACTCATAATCATGAGATAATAAAATAAATAAAACTTTTAAAAATGCATTATGCGTTTCCAATGTTCAGCTAAAGCTGAAACCACTCGGCCCACTCTGGCCATGTAAATGTCCAGTTTCCCCTGGCTTTTCAAAGTTGATGGTCACTATGGGAAAATGGAGATGCGGAGGCCTGGATTCTAACTCCAGTTCTGACATGAGCAGCTGTTTGACCTTTGGCTAGTCTAGCCATCCCAGACCCCATTTTCCTCATCCATCTAAGAGGTGACTCATGAGCTAGCTAGGAAGATGGCTCAGTTGGTGCTTAGCCTTTGAGCATGAGGACCTGAGTTTGGGCCTATCCGAATCTGGTGATGCATGTGGGCCAGTGGTCGATGATGTCTTAAAATGAAGGTGAACACACCTGAGAAATGACACCAGAGATTGTCCTCTGGCCTGCACACACATATACACATATCCAATAACTGGCTCATAGCCAATGACTGGCAGCCAGCAAATTACATGCAGTCTGTAGGAAGGTTTGGTTAGTACCCTCCAAGATGGCTTTTAAAATGTCTCTTCAAAAATTAGCTTTACTTAGAAACCGAATTTCAAACATCTTGAACAACTGCAGAATGAAGAACTAGACTAGACCCCCTCTCTACACCCTAACCCCACCCCCATGTTCATGCTACCTGCATGGATTCCAATGGCACCGAACTTCCTTCCTTCCCTTGCCAAGGGGTAGTTAGGCTCCCCAACAGCTGTCACCGTGAAGTGACCAATGTAAACACAGAGCGTTATGAAATGACGGTGGTTGACTATCACGAGAGACACTGCACCCCCTGCTCGCTCTGTTGAGTCAGTATGTAGGTGCTCGCACCAGGAAGTGGGGAGCTAGGCCTCCTACCAACAGCCAGAAGCAACTGGCTAGCCATGTGAGTCAATCACACTGAAGAAGACAATCTTCCTTCAGATAAGGACAACCTCACAAGACTAAAGTGTTTGGAGATTTTTGGCTTTTAAAAACTGGAATTTATTAGCTAGGTATGATGACACACCCCTCTAATCCCAAGATTAGATCTCTTTAAATTCAAGATCAACCTGGTCTACAAAGTTAAATTCCAGGACAGACAGGGCTATAAAGACCCTGCCTCAAAACAAAACAAAACAAAAAGAACCAAAAGAACAAGAAACAAACAAACAAACAAACAAAAAACCCCAGGTATTGCCTTACAGGTACTCAAAACAAAATTGAGGGCAATTTGTTATATAAACAGAAAAGCAGCAATGCCACTGTTATGTGATTTCTTTAATAGTGAGACAAGGAAACATGTTTGTTTTGAGATTAGAGCCACAGAATTCTAGAAAGTTCAAATGGATCAGTCAGGTGACTAGGGAATTTTCTTTCTGGTTAAGAAAATGCGACTGTGACAGAATTTCCCCCAGTTCGGTAGGTTCTCTCAAACACAAGGCTCTTCTCCCTGCCACCACCACCCTATTTCCTATGCCTCTACTGCTTTGCAGGTTTTTCTTGCTTTCTAATTGCAGCTTTCTTCAAAGTTCCATCCTTAAATGTGCTTAAAGGCTGAGAAGCGTGAGGCTCCACTCAAGCTGGGTGTGGGGCTTCACGTCTTCCCTCCCAGCACTCTCCAGGCCAAGGCAAGAGGACTGCCAAAGTTCGAGGCTAGCCTGAGCTACACAATGAGCCCCAAGCCAGCCTGCTTACAGAATGAGGTTCTGTCTAAAAGACTGAATCAAACAACACAAACCATAAAACTGAAAAATAAAAGTTATCACTCAGTGTGAGTCAATTAGGGGGGAAAGGGTAGAAACTGGCTTTGCGGGCAAAGGAATCATAAAGAATCCAAATTTTAGGGGCTGGAGTCATCAAGAGTGCAAGCTGCTCAGAGAAGACCACAACCACCTGTAACCCCAGCTCCAGGGGATCCACTGCCTCTGGCCTCTGAGATCAGTACTCAGTCTTTTACATGCACACACTCCTCACACATAACTAAACATAAACCTTCACAGAAGACTTCTCGTTCTAGCCCAACTACACTAGGATGGCAGCTGATGCCCAAGGTGGGGGTTGTGCGTCTTGTTGGCAAGGACAGTGTAGGGAGAGTCGCAGCAGGAGAAACCAAGCGTAAAAGCAGAGTGGCTCCAGGGTTTAACACTCTGATCTTTTCACATTCGGTTTCATCTTTTCCAAGGTCGGTCAGAATCTAGAAATTGCACAGGGCTTCCCTTGATGAGCTACTGTTGGTTCTAATTCTGAGGATCACATGACTAGACACAAGAACAACAGTTTGAAAGCAGCAATCAAAGAGAATTCAGTATACAGTCAAATTAAGATGCTTTACAAAATTAACCTAATGTACTTAATGACACATAATTGTTTTTATGCTACATACGTAGTTTTTTAAGTTTCATAATTATCTTTCTTTTAAAGAGTCAAACACAGCTTTTACATCTAACACCAGGCACGCTTGCCACATACACCGCGGCGCCCTCTCTTCTTCCTCCCTTCCAGGTGTTCTGGGTGTCCCGGCAGTTCCCTATTCTCTGATATCTCTATCACTTCTAAAGTGCACAAATCTGACCATTTGTAACTGTGTACGCCCTGTAATAACCCAAGTCAGTTACAAATGTTAAACATCACTCCACAAAGTTTCCCGGAAGTCACTACCCAGGCAAATCTTGTTTGGATTTCTTGTCTGAGACAAGTTTTACTACACTGCCCAGGCTGACCGAAGCTCAGGACCTCCTGCCTCAGCTTCCAGGGGCTACGATAGAGGTTATCAGAGACCATCTTAACTTGATATACTCTTGTTTGAGTGTCTTTTAAACCAAAAGGCAAATGTATATACTTGTATAGGCCTGGTTTCTTTCTTTTGTTCCTTTTTTAAGATTTATTCACTTTTTAAAATTTTATGTGCATTGGTGTTTTGCCTGCATGTATGTCTGTTAGGATGCCAGATTCCTTGGAACTGGAATTACAGACAGTTGTGAGTTGCCACAGTTGTGGGTGCTGGGAATTGAACCCCGGGTCCTGGAAGAGCAGCTAGTGCTCTTAACTGCTGAGCCATCTCCCCAGGCCAGCCTGGAGTCTTTCATTGTAATATTTTTGAGACTGACCCACTGTGTTGAGTTTATGAATGGCCTTCCTCCTCCTCTTTTAAAAACCACTTTTTGTTAGGAGCCATTTTTCTCCTAAAATCATTGCAGAAACCATCACCCTAGGGGAGTCTGCAGAGAACCTCACACCCCTAATTATGTTAGGAATTGTTCTATTGACAGAGCCTACCCCACACCCAAATTTGCTGATGGAGAGCTATCTGGAGAGATATCGGTTTGCAGAACCCACCCCACATTCCAAACTATCTAAGTTCCCTAGGTGTGGCAACTCGTGACTTCTTGGCCTACAGTGACCTGACCGAAGATAACCTCCTGTCTACGTGACCAACATGGACCACGTGACCAACATGAACCACGTGGCAAGAGCTCAGACCCCTGTGCCCACCCCCCAACTCCATACCCTATATAAGTTGTACCCCTTCTCTAATAAACTGAGGCTTTGACAGGAACCCCAGCTTAGCCTCATTCCTCTTTTCTAGCTCATATCTTCCAGATAGCGCCTCTCCGGGACCCTGGAATAACTGAACTGCCAGACGGGTTCACTAACCCTAGACTGGTGACCCGTCAAGGCAATCAACAACTTTTGAATGTGTGGGATCAAACCAGGACCTCCAACACATCAGGCAAGTGCCACACACTCAGTCCTTTATTCTTTTCTACTCACTAGTAGAATTACATTGAAAATTACAACTTACAAATATTCTTAAGTTTTTACTTACAAAGGCTTTTTACAGCCTTTTGTCTTTCTTCTTGAATTATAAAGTCTAGAAGACTGCCTTGCACCTGGCAGGTGCCAAATAGGTAAGCAAGAACATACATATAAGTAACTTCTTTCCATCAAAAACAAATTGCATACACAAGTGTTCACGGTACGGCAGGTATTAGAGCTGAGCAAGCACTCCTGAAGTAAGGCCTTTTTCTAAGTCAGCACACACTTAGCCAGGCTCATTTTCCAGAGCTTCCTCACAAACTCCACCAACTGGTTACCCCTGTGCTCAGCACTTGGAAGGAATCTTAGCAAAGGACAAGCTACGGGTGTAGCAGGCACCGGAGTAAGCAAGTCACAAGCATTGACTATTTAACCCTCACACCAGCTTATAATGCAGGCGTATTGCAATCGCTGTTTACCATGTAAAAGCTACAAAGTGGCAGAAAGCATACCTAGGGAATCTATCCGCCCCTCATGTCCCATGTCCTTAGCAGCAGCTGCAACATACCCGCCTTGAAAACTCTAGGTGAGGTGACCAGCAAGGCTAACGTGTACTTTGGGGTTCAAAAATGGTGACATCAAGTATGCTGTTCGCCACGCTAGTACTCTGAATCAAAGAAGCGCCTTTAGGTCTCTGCCTCCCTTCTCCCTCTCTCGGGAAGAGGATCCCAGCATGGGAAGCAGAAACAATGGAGTAGCTAGGGCTACCTCCCCAAGTCTGGAAAAACGTCTAGAGTTCACACCATACTCAGAGTCCAAAGGAGCTGTCCCGGATATCCTGTTTTTCAAGCCAGTTTACTTCCTCTAAAACTGCCAACCTGCACCCACTCCACCCCCTACAAGCTTGCTGTCTTTTTCACTCCCTTACCAGTCACAGAGGACTCAGGGATCAACCTTCAGAGGTAGAAGGGGATTTGCTTTGCCTGCCATGTGGAACTAGCCAGAGCCCAAAGATACTGATAATGAGGGTATAATAAAACTCCTCCTTAGACAGATGGTATTTTTTTAACCTTGGGAAAATGGGGACACTGGCCCCATCCTTGGCTTTCCTAAGTTTAGCCACCATCACCTGGGGATCTGTCCTTCCGAGACCAAAGTTCAGTAAACTCAGTCTCACTAAAGCAGAAACAAGTATGGAGGCAGCCATCATAGAATTTATTTTATTTAACACAGCGGAAACAAACTTAAAAGCTGTGCACTCAAAAGGGTGATCAGGCACCTGTGTGTGTGTCTGTGTTCAGCGAGAGAGTGTACAGTGGAAACTGGTGGCATCCTATGAACTTCTCAATTGATCCCAGGCAAATTACCTCACCACTTTCCGTGAGTGTAAACTAAAAATGGTTTCAGGAGATAGTCTGTAGGGAGTCTACCGAATTAGAAAATGCTGTGATTTTTCTCCAACATGCAGGACTACAGTAGAGCAAAGTCATCTTTAACGAAAAGCTGTTAGCCTGACCCCCTAAAGACCCTTTCATCGTGTTATTTCCTTATAGAGTGACCCCCTAAGGTCCCTTACATAATTTTTTATTTCTCTGTAAGTTTTCAACATACCTATAAAAAGGCCTAACTTAGTTAACTACTTTATTTTATTTTATAGGATCCAGGCCCGGGACCTTGTATAGAGCCCTGCCCCACCCTATCTTTCTCATTCCCAGCTCTTGTCCATTATTGTTTTGTTCCATTCGGAGGGCTGGTCTCTCGTGCTTCCTGAACAGATGGTAGATGCCCACCTTTCTTTTTTTTTTTTTCTTTTGCTTTTGTTACTTCCTCCAAGACATCTAGCCAAAACCACCCAGTTCTTCCTCTTGGAGCCTTTGCTTAGTAAGTTCTCAATTCTTTATAGCTTTTTTTGAATTGTCCTTTTCTCAGATGAACTAAATCTCTGCAAGACGCCAGGTACAGTAAGAATGGATGGAAAGCGGTTCGTTTTAGCCTTTGCTAACCACGAACTCCAGGACCGGTGCCAGGCTTCCTAAGGCAGGAACCGTGGTGCACCAGCGGGCTTCTCCTCCCCCAAAGCGTCTAGAACGGATGCGCGTAGATGGCGCCGACACACCCGTAGGACCTGAAGCCTGCGGCAGCGGCAGGTGCAGGCAGCCGGGTACCAGGTGTCAGGCATCCAGGCGACGCAGGGCCTCGGGCAGGGTTCGCCAGCCCGGGACCTGCGGCAGGGCCTCATCCTGAGCCGCCTCCTCTCCGCCAGCCTGGCGGTCCCGCCGCCCGGAGGCTCCAGGCGCGGTGGCGCAGCAAGAGGGACCGACGCGGGGTAGGGGTGCCGCGAGCCACTCACCAGATCCGAGGACACACGCACGAGACGACCCGAACAGCTACTGCGACCGGCGGAGGGCTGCGGAGGGACCGTGGCGGCGCCGCACTTCCGGCCAGGGGGCGGGGCGGAAGGAGCGGCAGCGAGCTGGGCGCGACCAACCGCGGCCGGGGGGTGTGCGGCTAGCGTGTCGCGGGACCCGGGGCCGGGGGCCAGCGGCGGCGACTAGCCTGGCTGCGCGGCCCGACAAAATGAGCCTGGATGGCCACGAGTACGGATTCCCCAACTCACCTGCACTGCATCCCCCTGCCGCAGTCGCCCCGACCCGCCAGCCTCCCCGGCTTCCCGTGCCGGTCCCCCGGTCCTTCCGCATTCCTCGGCCGAGGGCGGAGCGCCAGCGCTGGAATTTGACCCGGGTGGGCCGCGATCCGCCCTGGTTTTGGGGTCCCCTGGCGCCCGTAGCGGCCAGTCCGGGGTTGCTTGGTTTAGCAAAGGGCGGTTGGCCTGGTTGAACGGAACTTTAGATAAACAGTTCTAGAGAAGGAATGTAACACGGAAGAGGGCGGAGGCTGAGCACTGCCCGTGAGCTCCAGAGCCGCCCTTCGCTGATTTGAAATCGGTCTCCGGCCAGTGTCCTTTACTTTCTCCCCAGTTCCCACTTGCAGATTATCAGGGCTCAGCCAATTTTGAATTATTCTTGAAGAAAGGCTAGAATTAAGAGTACGCGCTGCGCAGGATTTGTTCTAGATACTATGCATGGTGTAGTTTTGAGAAGTTTTTTTTTTTCTAAACCCCCTTATTCTGGGATAATCTAGGTGAGTAGCACTATTTTGAAATAATGAAGAATAGTCAACCTAGTAATTGATTAAGCACTTTTTCCACCTAAATATGTGCCAGGCGCTGGGGAGACAATTAAAAAAAGGTTTTCCCTCTGGAGTTTACATATTCTAGAAGTCTGATCATAAATTCCTAGAAGGTAGGGACACCATTGTGTCCAGCACAGAGCAGTACTTACAACAACAAAAAAAGTAGGGGCCAGCGAGATGGTTCAGCAGGTGAAGGTGCCTGCCACCAAGTCTGACTACCTGAGTTAGTCCCAGGACCCGCAAAGAGAACCAGCTCCTGCAAACCATCCAGATGCGGGCAGCAGGGAATGAGCAACTCACTCCCTCCGCAAGCAAAATACACATATAAGATGTAAAAACCCTCCAAATAAACCGAGGGTGGCTTTAACTCTGCACTTGAAAATCTGGCGCTGGTATTGAATAGGTCAGAGATGGATAATAATTTCCGTTTTTAATGGGTAGGAATCAGGTAATGCTGATACTATGTCTAATCCTGAGTATTCTTTCCACTTCAATGCCGTCTGTCCTTAAGTCATTGTTTAAATAATTGTTTCTTATAAAATCTTAAGAGTTTGTCACAGTCTATTAACACTTCCTACATGATGTAAGACCAGTTGACAGGCAGGCTGTGGTGGCACAGGCCTTTAATCCTGGCATTCTAGTAGCAGAGAAGCAGGCAGGGGGATCTTGAGCTCAAAGCAAACTTAACACAGCAAGACCCCCTCTCAAAAAAGCAGGGAGTGAGGCTGAAGGGGTGGATCAGACAAAGGCCAGACTTTACCCCTCTATAAAAGACTTCATCGTTAAGAATAGGCCCTTTGAAAGCCTTGACTTCCCTTCAGGATTTCTTCTCAGGAACCCGCTAGTGAGCAAAATAAGAAAAACTACAATTTGCATATCTGCTGCATTCAGAACCTTCGTTTTCAAGCTTCTAATTTTTGTAGCAAACTTCGAAGGAAGCCTTCCTGTTTCCGATGAGGAAGCCAGTATTTAAGAACAGCCTGACCACAAATCGACTTGGGTAATGAGTGGGGTTTATTCAACCACACCCAGCTCTAGATCCATGTTGCTTTTAATCATAAAATGCAATTAGGAACAGCATTGATTTATTTTAGAAGTGGAGAAAGAGGTTAACAAAGGTTAAGTAGCTTTGTTACTACTTGCTTACGCCCGCCTGAGAAGAAATCCCTGGTGTAGCAGAACTGGGACTTGAAACTGCAGATCTGCCAGAGCCCTAAACGTCCGCATTGTTCACTATAGTGTTTCATTGTGGTTTCTGCATTCTGAACTACCTAATGGCTGACGCATGGCAAAGCTCCCTACACTTCTCTGTGACTGGGTAACCATGCTCCTTCCTCCTAAACCAGCTTTCTGTAACTGTTTCTGTCACTGTCCACTTGTCCTTCCTTCCTCTCCTCAGTCTGCCTTTTATTCTGGCCGTCCTCCCTTTGTCCCAGCTGCATGCATTCACTTCCTGCCCTAAGTCTCAGGTTCCCTGGTCAGATGCACTCAATCTGGGCACTGAGTCTCAAAGGCAACATGACCATGAGCAGACCGGTGGGGTGCTGCCCCTTGGAGTGGTTTCCTGAGGCTTTTGAGACCATTCTCATCATGGAAACTCTAGAGACTGGTTCTGTAGTCAAGTCCGTTGCTAGGAGACATTTTGACAGCTTTTCATTGGCAGCCATTCTTGTGTAAGCAAAACCCAGCTACTACGCAGGGTCCCACTAGCAAACTGTTTCATTTCACTGAGGGCTGACCACCTACTACTGTTCCTAATGTCTGTTTATGGGGTTGTCCGGATGAAGATGGACGCTGCGAGAGATAATTTTAGTAGTACTTTCTTCCTAGAGTGGAAATAACTTATCCCTGGCTGAAGATGTGTTAACGCTGAGGTGGTAGGTTGGGGTTTGTATTGTTTTCAGTAGAAATGGAAATTCGGCAAGACTAGCACTGAGTGGATAAGCTGAAAACGTTATTTTGCTTAAAAAAAAAAAAAAACGAAATTCAAGAAGGAAATTAGGGCAGATTTCTGAGATTGTAATCTTGAAGGAAGCAAAGAGCCCTGTCCCCTGCCCCCATTCCACTTGGCGGCTCTGGCTCTCTAACCTGCTGCTCAAAGGCATTCCGAATTGTTTATCAAATGAGGTAATGGTTTCCTTCAAGGACGGGTCTTGTTGAAGCAAACCCACCAATCCCCCTGCTTCAAACCTTTTTAAACTTGGGAATTTTTGAAACATTAGAAAACTAAACAGAACAAGTGTTTTCCCGATTAGCTCAGCAACAGTTCTGAATTATCACAAATAACAAAAGTTATTTTTAGGATCGAAACAATGACCTCACTTTCCCAGGCATGCAGCCACAGCTGTTGTGACAGTGGGTAGGTTAGGAGTGTCTAAAGCTCACACACGACGACGACTCTCTGCAGAAACAAATTAGGGGTTGCTATAAGGGAAAAACTGTACACAACAAAAAATACTATGTGTATTTCCGACAGCTGGAAACACAACACAGAAATCTTTTTGTTAAAAGCATTCCATAGAACCTTTAGCGCTGAATAGTTTTTTGATACAACAAATGAAAATTAGTATATTTAGTGGCCTGATCTTATTTTAGGGGCAGGAAGTAATGTACAGAAGTTTGAAGTCGGAGGAGATAAAGCAAGAGCGTCGACCTCTAGTATCTCAAGCTGCTCAAGTGCTCACAATTATGCAGGAATTGTTTTCAAAATTGTAGACCAAGTCGAGGAAACCCAAATAGGGCAGTTATAATCTGATTTCCCCGAGAGGGGAGAAATAAACAGGTGCAGAGGAAACCAGGGCTGCTTTTAAAGACAGGGAACACTGGAAGGAGCTAAGCAAGCTCACAGGAATGCTGTTCACTTCATCTGCCTTGCTTTCAAAGACGCAAGCGAAACTAAAATCAAGTGGGAAATAAATTTAAACAACTAAGTATTTTATCAAGAAAGTTTAATTATCATTCAGAAAAAATTGAGTGGATAACTTTCTCTGAAAAAATATATTGACTCTGTGTGGGCTGCAGTTATTGCACAGGAGGGACAAGACTGCCTGTAAGCCCCGTTACCTTACTTTCTGGTTGGATAACGACACCAAGTCCCATTTCCAGTCTGATTATAAAGATACATGTGGCCCAAAGAGGCTGAGATTATATAAATACAAAACCAGACAGCAAAAAGCAGTAAGCTAGGGCATGCACCGGGTTCTAGGAGAAAAACCTCAGAAATACCCCAGTGGCAACAGCGAACATGTAGCTGGAATTTGGAGTTCTTCAGTCGTCTTTGTCTTTTGCTCCGTGCTTGAGGATGCGCGTGAACTCGATGTAGTTGAAATTGCCCTTCTTGTCAATGGGGGCCTCCCTGTAGAGCTCATCCACCTCCTCATCTGTGAAGCGGTCGCCCATGGTGGTCAGCAGCTCCCTCAGGTAGTCCTCCTGGATGGTGCCTGGAGGGTAAAGAATGGAGGATCAGAAGACCCACACCCACTGCACAGTCCATGTATTTTCACCGGCTTGCAACCCTAACAGAGACAACCAGATGCTCATGGCATTACTCTGCTGGTGCCTGTCCCACATCCTTCCTGTTGGCTTGGTGTTCAGCAAGAGGCCATACAAACTGTACAAGCCAATAGCAGCCACCTGCTACCTGACATTTCCATAAAACCCTCCTGCCAAAAAGAATGGAATTACTCACAAAACAGAAGCAGACCCCTGTGTTAGCCCTCATTTCTTTCTAGTACTAGCAGTGTTAAAGGGCTCCTCAAGTAACTTGCATGCACAACGATTAAGAACCCTTAATATACTATAGGTGGGGAAGAAATGAAACAGGCTTAGTCACAAAGCAGAAAAGAACAGACTCAAACAACTTCCTGGGTGTGAAATTAATACACTAAGAATACATTTCCCACAAAGTGAGATCGACAAACAAGATGAGATTAACAAAGAAACTCCAATCCTACATTTTTAAAGAAGGCCCCTAAAGTCTTAGACGGGTAGCTTTGTAGAAATCAATCACTCACTCCAGCCAACTCACATGAATGAGCTGTGGTTGGCAGTAAGCACACAACTAAAATATGCCCACCATGCACGTGCCAGGAGAGAGACACAAGTGAAGAACTTGGCGCACGGAAAGAGAGGAAAGGCTTATTGTTTCTGAGGAGCCAGGAAAAAGCCTACAAGTCACACTCACATGCACACATGTGCCTCTTTTGTGGCGGTCATATGTGAAAATCAGAAATGGCCATGCTGTGGGGAGCTCGAAAGCTAGAGCGAGGAGAGCATGCTTCCACCAGCTGGCCCTGCCAACCACGGGCATTTAAGACTAGCCTACGTAGTAATGTTGGCAACCAGAGGGCGCCTTCCCTCTCTACACTGTGGAAATCTTAGAAAATAGGCCCCATATGCTTTCTCCTCTCCTTTTGCCAAAGGACCAGGCATTCCAATAGTTAACACTGTTAGTTTTAATGGTCTGTGTTTTGGGGGATATAGTTTTCTATATCCCAAAGCCATGATTCCAGACTCAGCTTCCTGCAGCACCGCACCAAGCACTTCCTTCTTCTCAGTCAGCTCCATGCCAGCAGCATGCTTGGCACTAGCTACCCATCTCATCCCCCATTTCATCCTCGTAACAGCCCTGCGAGATAAGGTCATAGTATTGCCAGTTTCATCAAAAATAAAAACAGAGCCGGGCGGTGGTGGCGCACGCCTTTAATCCCAGCACTTGGGAGGCAGAGGCAGGCGGATCTCTGTGAGTTCGAGACCAGCCTGGTCTACAAGAGCTAGTTCCAGGACAGGCTCCAAAACCACAGAGAAACCCTGTCTCGAAAAACCAAAAAATAAATAAATAAAAAATAAAAACAGAACCTTACCAAAGTAACCTGCCTGAATACACAGCTATCATACAGCAGAAGAGGAACCTGAAACCTGCTCACCTGATACCAGAGTCTAAGGTCTTCTTGGAATATTCTAATATAGAGGTTAGATAGCACATGGGATGGATAATCTGAAGTTCAGAGATGCCTGACAGGCAAACACAAGACTACTGTGCTGTGGTCTATAGCAATCTACCACGCTGCTCTGGCCAGCTACTCCTTTAACACAGTACTGACAGCCAGGACCTTGGGCAATTAACCTTTAAGTAAAAGAGTAAGTACGCTTCCCAAAGAAGTTGCAAATTTAACCAACAAAGTTCTGAAAACGACTAATACTTAAGGAGCCCAGAAAAGTCTACAAGTCACACTCACACACTTATGTGGAAGGGAGGAGGAGTAAGGTGTGTGATGAGCACACGAAAAGCTGGAGAAAACCTTCAAAAAGTGCTAACTCACCACACTTTAAATACTGTGTATCTTGTTACATAACTAAAACAGCATTGTGATTAAGTCACCCTGACTTACCTGTTGCTTCCTCATCAAAGCAGGCGAAGGCGTTTCTGATGACATCCTCGGGATCTGTGCCATTCAACTTCTCTCCAAACATGGTGAGGAACATGGTGAAATTAATGGGGCCCGGGGCCTCATTCATCATGGCATCCAGATATTCATCAGTTGGATTTTTTCCTAAACAAAAGGAGCCATACTCATAATTACATTGCGAAATACACCAACGCTTAATCACCGTAAACATTCTAGCAGGAAATGAAACCACTATATTGTTTGCTATTTGGGTTCATGATAGCAAAACAAGGGGAAAGTTCAGAGATCTACAATAAATATGTAATATTCCAGTGAGATGGCGGAAGGATTAATACTGCTTTTAATCAAGATCTCTCACTTTGTCTTTATTAGGACTTATTTTTAATTATGTGTGTGTGTTGGGGAGGGGGGTACATGCGCAACGGTGCAGGTGTCCAGAGAATCCCCCTGCAGCTGGAGTTTCAGGTGGTTGTGAGCTACTAAATGTGGGTGCTGGGAACCCAACTCAAGTCCTCTGAAAGAGCTATATGCACTCACTTTCTCAGACAGCACCCACATACCTGCATGCACACACAGCCCTTCAGCCCAACCCTGAGATAGGCACAGGCGTCTGCGTGTGCCCCAGTGGGAAACACTGCTCCTAAATCAATCACTTAGACTCCATAGAGCTTTAAGAATCATGAAAACATTAAGGGAATCCTAGCTAATACATCAACACTGTAAGTGAACATTACCCATTGAAGCCAGCATGTCATGCAAGTCCTCCTTGTCGATGAAGCCATCCCGGTTCTGGTCGATCATGTTGAAGGCCTCTTTGAACTCTTGGATCTGGGACTGGTCAAACATGGCGAACACATTGGATGTTGCGCGCTGAGGGCGCTTCTTGGTGGTCTTGGTCTTTGCCCTTTTGCTCGACATGGTGGTGGTTAAATCCTAATTAAGAAAGAATTCAAGGGAAATAAAATCAGCATCTAAGATTACTAAGTATGGATAACAACAGAGATTAACGAAGATGAGTGGAATTGTCTTTTTTTCAGTGGGGTAACCCACGTGTGTCAAGATTTCTAGCCGTTCAGGACCATTACCCCAACAACCAAACTAAAAGAGAAAAACCAGTTTTCAGTTTTGAATTCATTCACTCTTAAAGTTGAAAGATCTTTTATAAAAGGACCATCACTTCTAATTCCACCAACATCAAGTCACAGTTCACAGCACATCAAGATTATATACATACCCCTAGTACTACCATAGAGCCTAAAAACAACAGAAAAAATCCAAGGAGGTGCGTGCATGTGTATGTGAGTGTGTGTGCGCACAAGCATGCATGCGCACAAGAGAGTGAGAAAGAGAGAGAGAGAGAAAAAAAAAACCTTAGATACCCAGGAAACAGTAGCAGTTCTTATACATTAGCACTACGGGTTTGCTAAGAGGTACTAACTAGTGTTCAGAAGCCTAGCCTCCTGTAGCTCACGCCATCAGAAAGAATGACCAATGGAAGAGGTCTTCCCTTCCAACCTCTACTGACAGGTGCTATTCTTCCAGTCAGAGAACATTTCAGATCACACCCTCATTTCCAGATTCAGCGTCGTTCAATAACAGTTTGCTGAAAGGCTAACATAAAAGCATAGAAACTGAAGTTAATTCACCAGGCGTTAAGTCTTACAGACTGTACTTTATACAGACCTGCTCTGCACTCAACACCCGATAGATACAGCTAAGGCTTCTCTTTCGAAATCAGAGTACAAGCTGTAAGCAATTTCGTTTAAAGAACACCTAAAGATCACAGATTCTATCTTCACTCTCTAATATCTTTATTCCTGTAAAACTTAAAAGAACATCTAATACATAAAATGAAAATGTTTTTCCTGTGAACACGCAACTTTAAGAACACAATACAAAATGATTGAAGTGGAAAACCACCGAGTTATCAGATAATAAAATTCCAGCATACCATTTCTTCAGGGTGAGGTGGAGATGACAGCCAGCAGAGAATCCTGATCAGCAAGCCTAAGCCACTGCTGAGTTATATTCCTCCAGGCAGGGCTAAAACAGGGACTACTGACTCCACTCTGACCAAGATAACAGTTTTAAAGCTTACGTTCTGAAAACAACATCTAGCCATGATGCAGCAAGCACCATGCCCTTGCGCTAAAAATAAGTCTGTGGACTGCAAAGAATGAACCGCTACCTAGATTCCAGCACCCAAAGTGACCTCTAGAATGCTTCCTATGAGGTAAAAAAACAAAAATAAAAAAACAAAAAAGAAGTTAGTTCTTACATTCCTTCCTTGACCACACCACATCATCAGACCACAAACAGCTACAGAAACATCAGAGCAGCTCTGCTCACACGGCTCCCTATGGAAATCTGGTTTCAGGTTTTCGTAGGAAATCCTTAAACGGATGGTCAGTCACAAATCCAATCCATCTGCACATAGGCAGTACAGCGGGATGTCTTTGGAAAGATGCCATGCACAGCACAGAAATTATATATTCCCAAATTTCCTACTTTTATTTCTCCTTTAGGAGACTGTCTTTTACAGCCTACTGAAAGCATTCGTAAAATGCATTCACTCTATGGAGGCGTCCGTCTCATTTACTACACGAAGTTGCATTCTTTCCCCTGATCTAAATGGCTAACGGCAGGTATGACGGGATGCGTCTCTTAAATGCCCTCACGAACTCCGGCGAGTGGCACATGTTTACTAGTCCACAGCTCTCCAATGTTAAGCATAGTCCACCTTTGCAAGTCAAAAATCATCTTCAAAAATAGCCTGTTTGTATGACAACATTGTTTCCCTTCCCCAGTGACACGGGAATGTCAGTTATGCTAAGAACAGAAAAGCTGATGAGAATCAGTCAAATGGCTGACAAAGGTGGATTTTTACTCTTTAAAATCTCACGGAAACTAAATTTGATGGGTGCACTTTTAAAATTCCTTTATAAAAATGCTTAACATGTTAAAAGTCACATGTAACCTTTAAGACTATATTTCCTATATTTAAACCATGCATTTAAAAATTAGTAAATGTACTCTTTCCGTCTCCGGTCGCCACAGGGAAAGGAGATACCGCCATGTCTGCGCATGTGCAATGGATAGTGGTTTGGAACTTCTCCAGTTTCCTGATCAAGGGGAAAAAGAGAACGCACAGCAATCCGCAGGCCAGCAACTCCTGCTACAACAGGTTGACTCACAGCAAGACTATGGGAGTGCAGGCTGTGGCTGGGGGCAAAGGGGTCATGGTGGTCATGAATTCCAGACCTGGTCAGCTAAAACCAGACACTTCTTCTGTAAGGACCACCATCAACAAGAATGCATGGCCACCCTCAGCGAATCAGGCACATGATCCAAAAGAACAAACACCCCCTTAATCTGGGCATGGCGGCCATTCCCAGGGCCAGTGTCATCCTGACAAGCCAGAAGCCTGTGGTGGCGAAGAGGAAAGGGACAGCCCCACCAGAGTTCCTGAGCCCCACACTCCAGAAGCAACAGAGTCCACTGACTTTTTCAACCACCAAAACATTAGTAAATGCATTACAAAACAATCAAAAAGATTCCTTTCTGGTGTTTTATTTAGCATTAACAACAGCTTCACCCAGAACTTTAGCTCATCCCATGCTTAATTCAAATGATTGTATTAGGACCAGCTAATTATATTAATGCATATCAAATGTTATTAGCATTGAACACTAGTCAAAAGTTAAAAATGTAAAGCACATACGTGACCTATCTTAAAGAAGTTAAAATATAGTTGGAGAGGCAACTATAAGGAAATGCAATGATTAGTTCAACTTATGAAATGAGCTACATACACTTCAGAGGTATGACTCTCAAGCTAAAACAATGCATAAAAATAATGAAAGAATGAAGCCGGGAATGGTGGTGAATTCCTTTCATCCCAACATCGGGGAGGCAGATACAGGTGGATCTTGGACAGCCAAGGACACAAAGTAAGACCTTGTCTAAAACGAGAGGGGAGGCTAAATAACCCAGGGCATTATCAGTTGGAAATTAGAAACTTTGTTTATAATCAAGAGTCAGACGTTCCATCCTAATTCAAGCAGTTAATTCTTTCCAAATCCGATAACGTAACGTCGAGCAAGTTACTCCCTAGGCCTCAACTTTTTCAAGGAGATAAGACTGATTCAAGTATCTCCCAACGCAGAAACTTGGAGCTTCACAGGCGTGGGATGGTCAATTAGGCATCTATACAAAACAATAGAAACTGTTTATTCTTTCACACCGAACTACAAGCCTGGCTGGAATAAACTTAGGTAAAGGGATCATGTGGAGAAAAGTGCTATGATCTCAAAGAGATAATGTTTGACAGAATTGGTAGAATTCTCTTTGCTGTGGTTCTAAGACACTCTTCTACCGTCTCCAAAAGTGAAGATGTAAAACACAATTCTCGTGTGAAATTGCAAATATTTTACAATCACTGTGACTATTTTTTATTTAGGGTGCATGAGAGGAACATGTGAGATCCTCCTCACTTTGGAAGCCTTGGGAAAGATCTTTGGGGTGAAACTTGAAAAGCAGGGAAATTTGCAGACTGGCCTAGCGAGCACATGAGGGTTTCAAAGCATCAGAAAGAGAAGGAAGGCAGTCGAAGGTGGTCGGGACACTCTGGCTTACAGATGGAAAGGCGTATAATGTTTTAAGCTAAGTTAACAGTGCTTCAGCAGTGACTAATATGGGGAGGGTTGTTTTTTGCAGTTCTGGGGATTGATCCTCCGGCCTCACACATGCTAGGTAAGCACTCTACTGCTAAGCTACATTCCCAGCCTGAGCGATTTTGTGTGTTAGTTTGCTAAGATGGGAGTCCATGCTTGAGGACGACATCGGACTATGAAGACATGGGAAAACAAAAGACAGATCCTCAGAGAGGCTTTCTATACATACCAGATTTTTCAGGATCTTTAGAAATGTAGAATTTATAACTAAAGCTGGGTGTGGCAGTTCACAACTAAGTATATAATCCTAGCACTTGAAGCAGGACCATCTCAAGTTCTAGGCTAGCCTGGGCCATAGTGACATTTTTTCCGTAACAACAACAGAGCTGCCTGTGAAAGCTATGAAGTGGGACCAATCAATACTAAATTATACATGAGATTGCCTAAGTTAAAATAGCAGGATCTCATAGCTCCTAAAACTGGTAACACATGTAAAAGAGAAAAATCCTTTAACGAATATCTAAAACAAGTATACTTAGGAAAAGTTATATTAAAATGCCTTTTAATGAAAAACCCTTAAAACTGGGTGATATATCCCTTGGAAAACTCCCATCCCAGAATCTCCTAGCGTGCTATAAGACGTAGGTATTTGGCCTGCTTCAAACTCCATATCAAATCTGTCTCATTTCATCAGTGCCATTTGTTTCCAAGATAAAATTTTTGGGTGTGTGGGAAAATTCAGTTTTTGAAAGTATATTTTCAAGTTGGGTGTTTCAGTACCAAGGAAAGCCAAGTTTTCATTTCTCAGGCATACTTCCAGCTGAGAATCGATTCAAATCTCCCAGACAGCCACACCCAAGAAGTCCGAGCACTTTTTAAAAAGTCAATTAGTTGTCAGGATCGACTTGTCTGCTACATCTCACTTTTGAAGATAAAATGCTTTTCTATTAATCCTTATCAAGAGCCATTCGGAAAAAGAAAATACCAGCAATTTCAGTAAACTCGCTTTTTCCACCTTTTGATACAAACTTTTGCATATAAGAAGTTAAAATCTTAAATGATCGATCTCTAAAGTTCTAATATTTTACATATTTACTGAAGGACTCTGTAAAGTCGACTTAGTCCCCTCGAGAGACAAACGTAACCCCAATCTCTCCTCCCCGTTCAAACATCAAAGAAAAAGTTCTAATTAGAGGAGCGCCCTCTGAGCTGCTAAATTTGAATGGGTTCTTCCTACTAAACACGTAGCCGTACAGCTGCAACAACAGCTGCAGAGGGCGGCTGTGCTACGGTTTTTTTTTTTTTTATCTGCAAACTCTCTGGCAAGTTACGTTAGCAACCAAACATAGTTTCGGAGTCAGCTCTGTGGGGCTCCGGTTTCGCGGGCCCAGGCGTGCGGCGCCAGCGAGCTGAACATCATCTTCTAAGCTCCAAGTTTGGCAAACAGAGCAAGTTTGCGTCCCGGCTGTCCCGGCCGCCCCAGCCCGCGGCTTCCCAGCCCACAGCCGCCCGCGATCACGCAGGCACACCTGTCCAGGTGTGCTCCCCGCTTCCCGCCGCCCCGCGGGGACGCCTTCTCGGGACCGGCCACGCATGCCCCGAGGCCAGCCCCACTCACCCTGCCCAGCCGCGAGAATCGACGGTGTCTCGGCGATGCTTTGCCAGCAGCTCTCACCAACTTAACAACTATCCAGCTGCCCCAGAAAGGCCACTTCCGGCCTCCTCCAGCAAACCGGAAGGAAGCCTAGCCACCATTCCCACCGCCTCCGTGGGACGGCAACGATGGGAGGGGACCCCAGGGAAGATGCCCGAGAGGTTGGCGGGAGCACGGCGCCCATGGGCAGCACAGAGCGCGGAACTTAGAACTGAGAGGGTTGTGTACAGGATCTCTTGTTCCAATTACTGACTCTTCGTCTTTCTCGCGTCTCTTCTGGAATTGCGATCGTCTCCCCCCTTCCTTCCGCAGATGGTTGCGTCCGTCCCGCCGTTTTCCTTCGCCGGCATTCCAGAGCGTGGCGGGGGGCGGGGGCCCCGGCTCCAGTCCTTGTAGGGGAATCGCGGAGGGACGCGGGGCCGCACGTGACTGGACCGGCTCCGCCCCCGAGCCCGCCGGCGCTGTCCCGGCTGGAATGCGCCTGTGCAGGAAGTTCGCGTGAATCAGCGTCTAGGTCAGCACCTCGGGGTCCGCTCGGCGCCGAGAGGGCGTGTGCGAGCCATTTGGAAAGCTGCGAAGTGGCCTTTTATGGAGTACTTCACACTCCACGTGGGAGGGAACACTGAGCTTTCAGGGCCCCGTTGTCTCTTTGGTCCAGATTCCACTCTCGCCCCCCAAAAAAGTTCCCTGGAACTTCCTGCAAGAGTCCCCTTTAGCCCTGATGGTGACTCCTGCTCCACCCATCGCTCGAGGGTGACTTGGTGAAATAGGACTAAGTGCAGGATCCATTTACCCCTCAGGTCTCCTTTACGTGAGTCGGCTGCCAGCGATGGTTCTGGTTAAAGGGAAAACCTCCTGGACCGCTTCGCCCCTGTCAGGAATCCTGCAGAGGCTGTACCAGCTCGGACCCAGAAGCAGATTGCGACCCTGGCGAGACCAGAGCAGTTGTAGAGTTTCTTCTTCATCTCCAGAGCTCTATCGCTTGACCCAGGAAAACGAAGGCGCTGTTCTAAATGATACGTGTTAAATAGTCCTAAGACCAGCTGTTTTCTTCATGGAACATACGTGATATGGTTTAAAGTTAACTCAGGTAAAGCCACTGAAGAAAATAAAAGTCCTAATCCTAGAGGTGACAGAAACAAAATTTCCCTCCCTTCTTTGATAATATGAATCATTTGGGGTGCTAACTAAAAATATAAATAATTGGGTAATTCATCCCCAGCTCCCTGAATCAAGACTGTCAAGAGCAGGTTCTGGGGAGTCAAGGACTTAAGGGGTCTAGCATGACTTTTTGGGAAAGTTGGGCACACAGCTGGTGGCAAGCCATGACAGTACAAAGTCGAGGGCCGAAGCATCAAACCGTGGTAGGTTCTTGGGAGGCAGCAGCGCACTACCCTCTATCCGGTACTGGCCTGTCACGCTGGGAAACTCGGCCTTCGGGCCTGGCTGTCCTGCGGCGGAAAATCAAAACCCCTGTAGATGATAACAAGGAAGTGGGCAGTTCAGTTTCCCCTTCACCTGGAAAACTGCGTTGTTGGCTTCTGTAGGAATTCCCGGTCCTCGTCAAATCAGCCAATACGTACTAAACTGGTAAACACTGTGCCCCGGGCTGCTGATGAACAGTTGCTATCTCTGGGATGGGGTTATGGGATGGAACAGAAATTGGGGGTGGAGGGGGAATTACGAGGAACAAACATGCGAAAGGTTATAGAAGAACAAATACACCTACCTGGGGAGTTCTGGAAGACGTCCCCAGAGGGCAGTTGAACTGATTCCAGGGGTTAGTGGAGGAAAGGAGAGAGGCATGTTCAGTTGTCTGGAGGGGCAAAGAACCTGGCTGTTCGGAAGTTGGTTTCTGTTTGCCCTTTATTCATTTCCAGAGAACTATGGATATACCAAGTCAATGTGGAAAAACTTAGTCTTACTACTTTACCTAACGTTCTGATATGACATATTAATGGTAGACCCACTACTGAAGGCCTCTTACGCTTTCGATGTCCCTGTTCTTTTGGAACCTGGAGGAGATCTTCCTAAAACATCAGGTGAAAACCTTCTCACTACAAGTTTGGCAGTCTGGGTTCTGTGCAACTCTGAGAGCAAGTCCCTCGGTTGACCTCAGTTTTCTATATTTCTCCACCTTGCCTTACAGGGCTTCCCGACTAAATGTGATCATTTATAATTTTATTTTTCTTAAAGATTTTATTTTGTGCATGTGGATGTTTTGTCTGCATTTACATTTGCACACCAGAAGAGGGAACAGATCCCATAGGACTACAGTTATAACTGGTTATGAGCTGCCACGTGGGTGGTGGGAATTGAACTCTGGATCTCTGGAAGAGTAGCCAGACCTCTTAACTGCTGAGTTATCTCTCCGGACCCTTATTTATTTTTTTTTTTTTTTGGTTTTTTTCGAGACAGGGTTTCTCTGTGGTTTTGGAACCTGTCCTGGAACTAGCTCTGTAGACCAGGCTGGTCTCAAACTCACAGAGATCCGCCTGCCTCTGCCTCTGCCTCCCAAGTGCTGGGATTAAAGGCGTGCGCCACCACCGCCCGGCCGGACCCTTATTTATAACTTTAAAAGATTTTCTATATACAGAAGAGTGGCTTTTAAATAAGTGTGTGTGTGTGTGTGTGCATGCATGTGTGTGTGTACGTCAGATTGAATGTCAGCTGTCTTCTTGTACCGCTGCTTTTCACTGAACCAGAAGTTCACTGTTTCTGCTAAGGTGGCCAGCCAGTGAGCCCTGGGAATCCTCCGGGGTCTGCCCCTCAGTGTTGGAGTTACAGGCTTACACAGCAAGTGCTTTTACCCATTGAGCCATCTCCTCAGCTTCTGGTGACTTTCATATTTTTAACTGAAACTTGGAGTAGGAAATTTATCTCAGGACTGGCAAGATGGCCCTGCTTGCCACCAAGTCTGGTGACCTAAACTCAATCCTAGGGGCCTACGTGGCAGAAGGAGAGAGCCAGTTTTTATAAGCTTTCCACTGACACACCCACAAAATAAATAAACACAATAAAAGTTAAAAAGAAATGTGTATAACTAAACAATACATATCTGTGATGTTTTGCAAGATTTCCTATTCTATTAAAATTGATATCCACATGGCTGCCATATATATATATATATAAAATCACAGGCTTGGCATCTTAAATAACATGTTTTCCACTTTGTGGAGGCTGAGAAGTCCAAGATCAAGGAACTGTCTGGTTTGCTTCTTGCTGAAGACCCTCTTTCTGGCTCAGACACAGCCTCCTTCTTGCCCTGCCCTAGATGGCAGGGAGAGGTGTTCCCTCCCTTTCCTATGAGTACTAACTGATTAGGGCCTCATCCTATGGTCTCTCTAAATTTTATTATCTCCCAGGGTTCCTCTCTCGAAATAGCACCCATGTTCCACTAATGTTGTTGTTCTTAATAGCCAGGAGTAGAGCCAGAGGTGAGGAGTATGGATTTTGGTTCTAAAGCAGTGGTTTTTAACCTTCCGAAAACTGTGACCCTTTCATACAATTTCTCATGTTGTGGTGACCCCCAACAGAAAATTATTTTAGTTGCGACTTCATAACTGAATCAGAATGTAAACATCTGTGTTTTCTGATGGCCTTAGGTGACCCCTGTGAAAGGGTCAGTCCAACCTCAGAGAGGTCGTGACCCACAGGTTGAGAACCTATGCTCTAAAGGAATACTTGGCAATGTCAGGGGACGTTTTGGATCATCATAACCAAAGGGCTGCTGCAGGGATGTAGAGAGTAGAAGTCAGAGATGCCATCTAAAGGGCTAAGGTTGAGAAAACTCTACACTAGTGACTTGGGGCCCAGTATTATAATGATTGTTTGGGAGTACTATGAGTACCAAAATGACACCATTTAATTTCTTCTTCCCCAGAGTAAGATGTTTATTTTCCCAAGGTCAGGACTAATGAGAAAGAACGAGCTAATAAAACATTACTGTGTGCCTAGTACATGCAAGGTGTTTACGTAATATTTAATCCCCCCACAGCCCAGTGGGCCTGCATAGACATTTGCTTTTCTCACATAAACTGAGATCTAATAGACTTAGATTATTTGCAAGGTTGTTCAAATCGTCATTCGAAAGCTAGAAGTATAACCTCTATGTCTTTGGTTTTCTAGAAGTAGGAGAGAAGGAAGCACAGAGCAAATCTATACTTCTCATATCGCATCTAGTTATGAATACTAGCAAATCTTTGCTTCTCATATCGTATCTAGTTATGAATACCAGCAAATCTATACTTCTCGTATCGCATCTAGTTATGAATACCAGCA